>NC_068985.1:100892360-100894217 GCF_001194135.2 Octopus bimaculoides | reverse complement strand
TATATATATATATATATATGTGCATGTATGTATGTATATTAGATATATAGTAATAACGTATGAAAATATTGTTAAAAGAAAAACTAACTTTACTTTACATCATTCAAAAAACTGTCATTTCCAGCCTGAAAATGTTGCTTATTTAAGCATACGTCACTTTTCTATAAATCCGTATGACAAGAAAGTATATTTATAAAGCTTAATTCATATGAACATACAAATTACCAGTTTACTTCTTACAAAGCTAAGAGATTTAACTCTTCAAACGTCTTCTGTGAGGGAAATAATCTTATTTCCTAATTCATTTCCTGCATTCAGTTTTTAAACTACACAATGAAATTAAAATGAACCAGAAATTTTCTATCCAATTTCATACGAAGAACGATTTTTTATAATCCATATAAAATTGTTAAATATTTTATAGTCGTTCAAGTTTTCGTTACGATGAACATCCATAAGCTTATATAGGTGTACCGAGCGTACATTCTGATTCGCGCTCTTACATAATGCAACCATATATACAGTACACAGAAAGGCCACCAAACGATATATCATCCTACATAGCTTGTTTAACAGTTATATTTTATTTCAGGAAAGCTTCTCTTGTCAAATGTATCATAGAATATAATCCAAATGTTTGTTACTATCTACAACCATTCTCGTGTGATGGAAAGTACTGCATTATAGTTAAGACTAGCAAAGTTGATTATTATCAATTGAAGCAAATGATAAAATGTATGATATGCAACATTAGCGTGTGTCTTGGTAAATAGAGATTGTATCACAATAAATTGTTGGAAAGGTGATTGCTTAGTAGCTGACCTATGCGATACATACTATGATTTGCAGCAGGTAATCTGTTGTTTCTTAAGAAGGACCTAGTATCGGTTTTCTAGGGAGTAGTTGGAAAAAAAATATATATATTAAGACATGTATAGATTTGCTTTTTGACAAAAGAATATATCTAAAAATGAGTGACGAACAATGGTGTGGTGGTGTGGCTTGTTCATTTAGAGACGGTATTTTTCGATGCTTTGAGAAATGTCCCTCAACAATGTCTTCGCTTTAAGGTAGGTTTCGTTAGTATGATATGAGAATTAGAATGCGAAGTCATTTGAAGGTTTAGTTTTGCTAAGCTCTGAGGTGTGGTAAGTCTTAAAGTAATGTGATGAATATGCATGCGATATAAGTAGAAAGAAGAGAAACTCTAAGTTCAACAATCGGAGTTGTGTCCAAGAAGTTAGAAACACATCATTCTACTCAGTTTGATTTTTCTTTTAATTTCTGGTGAATGTTGCATCATGAGGTGAACGTCCTTGATCCTGAAGTTATACATATTCTAGTTGAGAGCTACAGTAAATATTTCTATTTCACGGTCACGCCATTTGCCGAAGTTTTTCTACAAAGGAAACATTGCGATGTAAGTGTTCCGTACTGCAATTATAGATTGTACGATTGTGTTTCCTATATAGATTTGTTCCAGTCATTTGACTGCGGCCATACTGGAGCAACGCCTTTAGTCGAGCAAATCGACCCCAGGACTTATTCTTTGTAAGCCTAGTACTTATATTATCGGTCTATCTTGCTGAACCACTAAGTGACACACCAGCATCGTTGTCAAGCGATGTTGGGGGGACAAACAAAGACACACAAATATATATACACACACACACACACACACACGGTAAAGAAGCATTGGGCGGTAAAGAAAAAAAAAGGAAGCGTTGAGCGGTAAAGAAAAAGGAAGGGAGTGGCTGTTTTATTTTTATTCCAACCGTAGAAGTACCAAAACTTGTCTGATTTTCATCAAATTTTTGCAACTTTAGAGACACCAGTAGCTATTAAAAAAATTATTGC
>NC_068985.1:100890344-100891882 GCF_001194135.2 Octopus bimaculoides | reverse complement strand
AGAGAGAGAGAGAGAGAGATAGATAGCAGCTACAACGAACTCCCCTTCCTAGACATCAACATCAAGATACACAACTCCATCGTTACAACAGACATCCACTACAAAAAAACCGACACACACCAATATTTAAATTTCTACTCCTGCAACCTATCCCACATAAAGAGAAACATTCCATATAGCATGGCAAGACGCATATGCAGCATAGTGACCGACTCACAGACACGCCACATAAGACTAGAGGAACTTAAAAACTTCCTACTAGAACAAAAATACCCACTCACCTTAATAGAAAACGGAATCGAAAGAGCAACAAAACTGGACATTATACAACTCAGAACACCAAAAAAGAAAATCAAAGAAAACATCATCCCTTTCATTAACACACACACAACCCTACAATAACCAACGTGTTTCACATTATACACTCAAACTTACCAATAATCCAACAAAGCCCCAAAATAGAAAACCTACTAAACAAACATTGCATAAAAAACAGTAAACGCCAAGAAAAAAACTTAAAAAAACACCTTACAAGAGCGAAATTCTCAGCAGAGAATAAAACCGAATTCTACGTAAATGAGTGTGGAGATGGTAGATGTGGAACCTGCAGCAACCCCATCTACAAATATATAGAGGGGAACAAACAGATAAAATTTAAGAGTGGTCACACATTCAATATAAATGCAGACATGAACTGCAAGACGCAGAATGTAATACTGCATAACCTGCCCCACATGCAAGGAGAATTATATAGGTGAAACTGGAAATTCCTTATGTCAACGATCCAGAATTCACCGACAATATGTCCGACAGGAGGAACTACGGAAAATTCCACTGAGTGAACACCTAGGAACATGTGGGGAAGGAAAATTTAAGATCTTTCCCTTCTATAAATGCTCAAGAAACGATACCTCCTTCAGGAAAAATATGGAGAAATACTTCATAGCAAAATTCTCACCAAATCTGAATGGCTGAAACATGCAGATCACAACCCATCTAGGATCTTCAACTTTGGAACTACAGACCCTAAAAAAACGGCAAGAAACCCAAATAGTGGGACATTTTTGTACCAACAAGAATTGAACCCAGTTACCTAGGTTCTCATATTTCTCTCCTAACTTTTTTTGAACTAACCAGCTGTATAGATATAATCACAATTCCATCCTTCCCTTTTACACCCCTTTCAGACACACACGCACGCACATACACACACACATACACACACACACACACACACACACACACACACACACACACAAACACACACGCACCCTCTCTACCACTGGACAATGATACCAAAGAATACCATGAACTTGTCACAGCAGGAACTGACCAACTGTAAACTGTAAACAGAATCGTTATCTTCCCTCCCCTTCCCACTAACACACCTTTCAAATACACAGGCACACACACACGCACTCAGACACACACGCACACATACACACACATACACACACTCACATACACACACACACACACACACACACAAAAACGCACCCACATTCTCCTACTAGACAATGACACAAAAGATTCTTTTT
>NC_068985.1:100884291-100888343 GCF_001194135.2 Octopus bimaculoides | reverse complement strand
TATATATATAATCATATATATAGAAACATATATACATACATGTATACATACATAATCTTCACCGGAGATACTCTAAACAATAGAAAAATATCACAATACTTTTTAGACAAATGCGCACAATAAATAGTAAATTCCATCTATTTCTAACCGCAGCTACACCGTTGCTAAACACACAGCTATAGAATGTTTTGTGTATTTATTTCTTTCGAATTAAAATTAAGCTCTAAAAAATCCTGACAACCAAATATTTTTTTCTCTTCGTGATTGCAGTGATTCGGTTATTCTTTAGAATATTCAGCATATTATATTTATTTTGCTCACACTTTTTATCAAATTTTCCTTCTCCGCTGAGCAAACATGCGATTTAATTCACCTGAATATTTTTATAACATTTTGCAAGTTAAAATTACTGTCTGGATTGTAGCAAATTACAGTGACATCTTTTCGATATTTCAGGTAAATGGTCCCCTTTTAGAATTGTATCATGCGTTCAGACATTCAGTGTTGCTATTTCTTTTGCTTTCTGTGTGCACTAAATAATTGAACTACAGAGCCTACCAAAGTTGAGGAGAAATATTCGCCGATTCGGACGTGGTGTAACCCTGTCAGCATACGATGAAAAAGTAACTTTCAAATTGTCGGACATCAAGCTCTGCGGCGAATTTAGAACTGATCCAGCGAACAACGAGGCGATTACAGGATGGCAAATCAGCCAAGGTAAATATCGCCACATATATAGGTATTTTCATAAGGTACAGTAATATCTCACGGGCCGATTCAATCGTTCGTATTATGATTTCGGTACCTATCTTCAACTGGACAAATGGAAGGAAGTGATGAAACGAGCCGAGAGGAACCTATGCTTGAACAGCTGACAGACTGGGCTACGACTTACGTTCATCCATCTCATATTACCACCTGACAGACGTATTTTTACCTCAGTTCACATTTCATCGAATAGCAGCATATACTCTTCTTCCACATCCTACGGAAAAGAAGCTTTCGTTGGTCACGTGTTCTCCAGTGATTGCTTCACGATGAGTAAGTCTGGTGGCCGTTTGTTAGATGCGCTTCTATGCAGAACTTCTCTTTGCGTGAGGTGAATATATAAATCTCTACTACTCCTTTTCTTTGTAAAGTCCTGAATATTATTCGCTGCCCGTGATGCCAATGAAGAAAATGTCATCATCATCATCATCATCATCATCATCATCATCATCATCATCATCATCATCATCATCATCATCATTATCATCATCATCATCATCAATGATGGTAGAATCGTTAGCACGCTGAACAAAATGCTTAGCGGTATTTCGCCCGTCGTTATGTCCTGAGTTCAAATTCCGCCGAGGTCAACTTTGCCTTTCATCTCTTTGGGGCCGACAAATTAAGTACCAATGAAACACTAGAATCGACTAGCGCCCACCCCAGAAACTATGTACCTTCAGTAGAAAGGAGTATTGTGTTATTTCTCGGTCTTTTTTTCTTCTGATAAATTCTGTGCGAGCTGGAAGCTGTCAGAGGTCTCATAGGCTCTCTTTCCGCTCGTAATAAGCTTTGCAATCTGTTTATTTACTATCTCAGGATAGTAACATCCAAGTAACGATCATAAATTCCTGTCTCCAGCAGAGCAGTTTCTTGGGAGCGCTCCGATTGCCTCTGTAACTTCTGAAACGACAGACACTCTTCTCATAGTCCAGGTTCTTGCATTTTATCATTATCATTATTATTTTCATTATTTTATGTTTGACTTTTGCTTTGCATTTGTACAAGTTGGATCCAAGTCTCACCCAGAGACACCATGAAAGCCACTACCTAGTACTGCTTTAGTATTGAATGAAACAGCAGTATATGCCATCAAAGTGACACTGGGGTACAAATATACGAAACCGAAGATATCCATCATGACTACCAGTGTAATAATGGAACAGCAGGCACATGCATCACAATCACATATGCGTGACATGGTGATCTCATATCAAGATTAACAGCACATGACCTTGCAGGTGGTGTTCAGTTAGAATTTTCATCAATTTGAGTAGCCCATCCTACTCAAAATGTCGTTGAGTAATGTTTGTTTAAGAGTATTGAACGACACGCCCACGTTTCCAAAGGTTAATTGTCCAAACCCTAAAGAATTTCTCTCAGCACATGGATATGATGCTCTCCAACTACATCTGCTCGTGAACAGAGATGCACATATCGACAGCCACTAAGAGACTTGCTCAATTGGTTGAGGTTAAACAACTGACAAGCAAATCTTTAGTATTGATCAGAATATTTGCTGTCGTCCAACTTCTATACCAATATAAATCAATCTACATAAAACTTCCAATCAGTGAAGATCAAAAGCCACGAGCACCACTGCCTGGTACTGCATCAGGGCTTCGACGACTCAGCTCGGGTTTTGTTTTAGTCTTGAACTGACATAGAAGAAGAGGAAGTTAAGTTCGTTACGTTACAAGTTATCCTTCTCATGTTTCTTAATATTTTCCACAACCAAAATTGTTTTTGCACTGAAGGAAACATACTGAGTTCAGATTATGGTACAAGGCCAGTAAAATGGGGATAGAGCTAAGTCGATTACATCGGCCCCAGCTTATTATCTCTGAAAAGCGGAATTTGAGCGCAGAACGTAAAAGCGGACGAAACGCCAAGAATTTGCCTGGCGTAGTAACAAGTGTGTCAATCCGCCGCCTGAATGAAAGAAGTACATTGCGTTCGTATACCGATGATTTGATCCTACTGTGTATTAACCGCTTTGATATGTTGTTAATTGCTTGCTTGTAGATCATTTCTAGAATTGTGAGTATTGATTTTTCCTTATGATGTATATGTACATTCATACACGTTCACATGCAAAAGAAAATTCAGCAATGATAAACACAACACGACCTAAAACTCATAGGTGTATTGTAAACTATAATAATTTTTTTACAATTAATTTTTATCTTAATTTCTTTTTTCGTTTCAGGTTATTGACATGTCGTTCTTGAAAATAATGACGGAGAAATCCATGTCAGTGCAATGAGTAAACACAATAGAATTTCATCTACGAACGCAACTGTGCTAGCACAAAGATCATATATTGCTCATTTCAGGCGTAGACAGCCGCCATCTAAAGAAGTGAGCAATATTGAACTTATCAACAAGAGATTATGAATGATTTAAGGCCCGCTGAAAGACTTCATTCGGGGAGGTGTACTGACAACATTCAGCTTGGACGGTGGAGCATTGAAGAAGAGTCTTCAATATTAACCCGCAAGTGATACAAGCAGTTGAATGTTTCCTGAAGCTCACTGCAGAAGCTGTATATATTCTCGTATACTGTGCCACTAGTGTCAGAACAGAAGCCAGCAGATTGATGAGTGCGATCAGTTTCTCATTCATAACTTTACTATATATTAATAACAAATCTGCTGACTGAAAAACTCAACTCTCTAGAAAATAAATACTTTTTCGTCGTGTCAGATAATACGTACCCAAACTATTCATGTCATTGTTATTGCATGGAACTACCTGATATCCGATATTTCCATAATTATTATGATGTGGATCATATTCCAATCATTTCTCTACGAGTATTCCGTTTTGTCACCTACATGTGCTATAGAAAGCAAAGAGTTACGCTAATAAATTTTCGAACATTTGTCATTAGTTTTGGAATTCTATTCACTAATAAAGAAACTCACACATGCACGCACACATACGCACACACACACAAAATTACACACATATACTTACATACAAGCATACATGCATACATACACACACAAACACACTCGTATATATACTTTTCTTTTTTATTCATTTATTCGTTTCAGTCATTTTGACTGCGACCATACTGGAGCACCACCTTTAGTCGAGCGAATCGACCCCAGGACGTATTCTTTGTAAGCCTAATACATATTCTATTGGTCTCTTATGTCGAACAGCTAGGTTACGGGGACGTATACACACCACCTTCGATGATAAACGCTGTTGGGAAACAAACACAAAAACATACACAGACACACACACACACACACACACACACACACACACACACA
>NC_068985.1:100879237-100884281 GCF_001194135.2 Octopus bimaculoides | reverse complement strand
ATACACGACGGGCCTCTTTCAGTTTCCGTCTACCGAATCCACTCAAAAGGCTCTATGATATAGCAGAAGACACTTGCCCAAGGTTCCACGCAGTGGGACTGAACCCGGAGCCATGTGGTTGGTTAGTAAGCTACTTACCACCCATCCACTCCTGCGCCTCGAAATTTTCCATGCGCTACCCAGGATTTTGTTGTCAGTGTTATCCTATCACGATAATTGTCCTGGTCAATGACCGCTTATTTGTGCGCTTCTGGGATTTTGCTTAACAAATTTATACAGTGTTAATATTGTTACTGTAAATTTTTGCTGTTAATTTCAGGAGATTAAATCGAGGGTTTTAAAGTAAGAAGAGTGAGTTAATAAATACCATTCATAAATAGAGATTTTTGAAATAAAAATTGGTAAAACGTTCATACATCCATCATACTGGAAAGTATTGCAAGCGATTTTGAGGATAAAAGATGCAGCGTTTACAATATGCATTGTCGTGTATGATATCAATTTAAAATAAACGGGAAAAGAATATACCATATTTGGAGAAAATAAAAAAAATAAATAGTATGTGCAAAACTACTCAGACGTTTATTTGTTAAAATAATGCAGAAGTAGAATAAATCAAATTGAAATCTTATTAATCGAACGTATGATAGCTCTAAAGTTTTACAGGAGAGAAAAATAATGAAAAATTATGATCAAAAGAGCTGAAATTGAACATAGTTCCAAAATGTAATACTCTGGAATAAATCTAAAGAAAGAAAATGCAACATTCAAAACATATTAACAAGATTTGATGGAAAAGAAAATGCAGCAAAGTAGAAATTTTATTATGGAAAAGAAATCAAAAGTTTAAATAAAATATAATAGATAATATTCATGTAAAGTTATTCTGAAGTATATTACTGGAATAATTATACAGGTATTTTTTTGTAAATATGTATAATATTGAATACGAAATTATAATTGATGTATAATACTAAATAATAATATATGATATGCAGCTACAATTGAATAGGAATGGTATTTCAAAACACTTTGGTTCATACCTGGAGACATGGAAAAATACTCCCGACTGAACAAACGATGCATTCACGTAGCACACTGTAGCTGTCGTGGTTATTGCTTGCACAAAGACATTTGTGAATAGAATTATAATCAAATATGATTAAATGTTGTTAAGATGTTAAGCAACATCTACTCTCTTAACAAAGCAGAACTTTCTGATGTGAGAGATATGACTATGGAATGATTTGGTCGGCAAAAATAGCATATGTCCACAAACTCACTCACACATCATTTTTCCATTTGTGATGGTGATATGAAGATTAATCTCTCTCTCTCTCTCTCTCTCTCTCTCTCTCTCTCTCTCTCTTTTCTCTCTCTCTCTAACTCTCTCTCCCGCTATGTTGTTCTTATAGTTAATATTAAGGCAATATTAACTATATTTTTAAAGCAGCGATATTGCAGAAACGTCAGCACGCCGCGCGAAATGCTTAGCGATATATCTTCTGTCTACGTTCTGTGTTCAAAATTCGGTGAGGTCGTCTTTACCTTTTACTTTTTCTGGGTGGATAAATTAAGTATTAGTTGCGTACTGAAATCAATCTAATCGACTGGCCCCCTTCCTAGAAATTTTGAGCATTGTGCCTAGAGTAGAAAAAAATATTTAGTATATTTTTTTTTTTCATTGGGTGAGCTGACAATACTTAGCGCTTTTTGGCATTACGTCCTTCTTTACGTTCTAAGTTCAAATCCCGACGCGTCAATAACTTGAGTACTGGGGGTCCGACTGAAGTTACCTGCCATGTGCCAAATTATGAAATCAACATTACGCATATTCTAATGCGGCAAGCTGCCAGATTTGCTCGCACGCCGAGGAAAATGCTTAGTGATACTTCGTTCATCTTGCATTATGAGGTCAAACTCCACAGAGAGCAACTTTGTCGTACTTTATTTCGGTCTCGATGAAATAATTACCTTTGATCTCTGTGATCGATGTAATTGACTAACTTCTACCCAGAATTACAAGCATTCGCAAAATTTAGAACGCATATTTAACAGTAAAATTATAATATGGAAACAAATCTTGTACGAAGAAATATGTTTTTTTCTTATGTAAATATATAGTAACAGTATTTGAACCATGACAAAAGCTAAAATACTTCTTAAACAAGTGCATATACATGTGACATTTGACGCTTCTTTACCACACATACGCACATACACATTCACGCATGCACATACACACATACAATTATATAAGTACATCTTCCATTTTTTCATGCATAAAATTTGGAAACATTCTATAAGTTATATATATTTCCTTCACCCTAAAATAATGTAGCCACGTGTTCTACACAGTACCTTACTATGAACGTTCAAAATGAAGGAAAAATTAATCAGCAACAGAAAACACGTAATCATGTCGTCACAGACCCAAGACGTCTGGCAACATAGATATGCTAGGATAGATAAATTATAATAATAAGCAACTGCGATATTTGTAGAGGAAAATGTTCTTCTCTTCAACGAAAATACAATGATCAAACCCAAATAATTCACTTATAAAGAAAAGCATAAATCCCGAAAAGTAGCTAAAAGAGTATTGAACTCCACTACATCAATAACGAAACGACTCACCCAAAGAAATGAAAGAGAAACAAATATAAAAGAAATATGATATCAGAAATTAAGAAACAGTTGTCTGAACACAAGATATGGGATTAAAATCGTGAAAGGATTTTTTATCAAAAGAAATATTTGATTTTTTACTCTAAACGGTTTTCTGAAAAACTATAATATCGAGGAGAAATAGGTTCAGTACTCATACCATCAGAGACAAAATAACTCGAAAGACAGTATGGGGGTCGAAATTCCGTATAGTAAACACATCAGTAGCCTTTATATATCTAGGGTGAGTAAAATACCCGAGATTCATGTACGAGCTCCCTCCAGCGATCCTTGTCGCTCATCATCACCGCTATGTCCTGCGTCTCTCTGAGACCAGTGTCTATTCTTAGGGCATCAACATATGTCATCCCCAGTATTCCTCTTCTAGTGTGTCCACGTAAGGGCTCCGAAAGGATCACTGAATGCAGTATCTACTCTGAATCGCTGTGAACATGTCCAGCTAACATCATACTGTAACGTAACAACACTAGAATACAAATACCTCTTGAATGGGACATGTCAAATTCCCGCATTCACACACGCATAATACCTCCCGCTTGCACATTTCTGTAGATAAATAGATAGACAGACAGACAGGCAGAGAGATAGATAAATAGATAGATAGATAGAGAGAGTGAGAGAGAGAGAGAGAGATGTATACGTAGATGTACATAAACATATATGCATGTATATGTTTGTGTCGTGTGTGTGAGTGTACGAGCGTATGCATTACAAAACGAAAAGCCTATAGCCGTGTATATACAAATACGAGGGGTGTATGAAAACTCTTCATCCTAAAAATAAAATAAAAAAAACAAAAAGAAAACATGGTACAAGACTTCAAATCTCAAAGGCCTTGAAGGCTGAAAACTTTTCATACACCTCCTTGTATGTGCTGATCGTTTTACACGAGCACATTTCCATCTACAGAGAAGTACATCTATTCTTTTATACGAGTATATTTCGATGTTTATCAGATGGAATGCATTTACGTTTGTTAAATTACAACTACACTTTAAGTTTTTTTTCTCAAATAATGTTGTATTTATATGAATATCTATAATGATGCACATGGACAAGAGCAATACTATTAATAATATTACATATTTGCCATAGTTAACTTATGGCCTCAAGAAGACAATTGGAAAACAACAACACCTTTAGTGATGAAGTAATTGGGAATGAAATTTCATTGGTGATTACTATAACAATATTGTGTATAATTTATAATAAATGTAAAGATTATTTAAGTAACGTATGACTGGAAACCTCCAATTTCTAATTAAAGAAGAGCATTAAGTTCATATTACAATGATTCGATGTCGTTCAATATTAATGACCTCACTAACACTTCTGACAGCGCTTCATCGAACTCTAAGCATATTCAGAAGATAGGATTCTTTTGTGTTAACAATACAAACGAGCAAATATATATGTGCGTGTGCGCGCGTACTTGCGTGTGTGTATGCGTGCGTGTGTGTGTATGTTTGTGTGTGTGTGGGTGTGTGTGTGTGTGTGTTTGTGCGTTTATATTTTTCATATTTGCTAATGTGTGAGAGTGCGTCTACTGGGGTTTCCTGTTTATGGCCCTGTTTTCGATATTCTCATGCATTTTTAGCACCATATACATAACACACACATACACATGCGTGCACGCATACATATATACAAACATATACATAGATATATGATGTAAATATATACATTTTCATAAACGCAGATATAAATTTATATATATATATATATATATATATATATATATATATATATATTTATATTTATATTTATATCTATGTATTATGTATTATGTATATGCATATACATGTATACATCTAAATGTATATGCATACATATATACGCATAAATTCGTATCGAACGTTTCCTTTGATCATATATGTTTATTGGTGAATATGCATATATTACTTCTTTGAAAGCTTATAGGTTTCACTAATTAAAGTAATTGAATGCCAAGCATAATATTTAATTACTGTTATGTTTTTTTTTTGTTATAATTATTTCTTTTATACTTTAGTAACATTTCCATCATATGAACTTGAATTTCAATAAAAGCCAAATATACATGAAACATCGTCAATTAATTTAGATCCATTTTTTAATTAATATAGGTGACCGAAATAAACTCAAAGTTGCTTTCCTATCTTCATCAATTATTATGATATGTTCATGTGTGTATATGTATATGTGTGTGCATGTATATCATATTCTTGTGATATGTCTTACGTTATATTGTAATTCTGATTCTCTTTATAGCTCGATTCTAGACTGCCTCTCCGTGTCTTCACCACTTCTCGAATAAACTTAAGTATGCAGGAAATTATATGTGTGTGAATGTGTGTGTATGTATATATATATATAT
>NC_068985.1:100876434-100878490 GCF_001194135.2 Octopus bimaculoides | reverse complement strand
TAGGAAACATTTTAAGTTACTTCCACCAAATATATATATATATATATATATATATATATATATATATATACATTCCACCAAATATTCACGGTAAAACCCTGATATATTCTTGCTCAAACCCCGTCTTTTAAGTAGAAATCTTACAATCTTTGTCTTCCGTTGTACAACGAATGATTGTCAGTGTTTTATAGCTTAAATGCCTGTAATGCGGGCCTTTATAAGTTAGTGTGATTGGGATATCAGCATGTTTTCCATGTTTGAATATCAAATTATTCAAACCGACGTCGATGTATTAACATCTCTGAAAACCTCTGCTCAAGTGCCTTTTCATGTAATGACTGCGCCCCTTTACACTTTTTCGTACCAAAGCGGAAATATCAGAGGGATAGCCCCAAAATTTCTTTGTGCAATGCAGGTGACTTGAAAATTGTATTCCAATTGTCCACAAAATTCAAAAGGATGTTGATTAAATTAGCTATTTTCATATAGCACTCATTATGATATATGGTAAACACTAATAAATCATAATTGCAACATTCAATCGGTTATATAACCGATAGTATATGGACGAATATCTTGTATGTCACCAAGTCAGCGGAACATCTACGATTATCTCGCTCTCATCATTTAACTATATGTATTTGCGTCTTTCTATTTATGTTTGCCCCACCCCTGCTTAACAAATGGTGTTGGTTTGTTTACATCCCAGTAACATAGAGATCCATAGTGTCAATATTAAAAAATACTACTGATTTTGATTTCTTTGACTCTACCCGTTTATGACTTCATCCTGGAATGCTCGCTTAAGTAAAATATAAAATGTATTGCAAAAATAAAGTATACAGCAGGTAATCGACCTGCGATATAATATATGTTTATAGCAGATTAATGGTTTTCAATTTTTCACGAAAATTATATGTCTAGCAGATATATTATTGTCACGTATTCCATAGTTTATTTTGCTTCCAGCATACAACATATTTACGTTCCCGTTCGATCAAATTATCGCATTATACCATTCACATACTTAAGATCGTTAAATGTATGTGTTATAGAAATAGCTTAAATATTATTCGTAAGTGATGCAGATTTCTTCCACTCTAACACGTATTTGTGGAGACGTGTGCTTCAAAACAACATAAGTACTCACTAACACTCTATCTCGTGAGTCTAGATTCATCGTTTTAGGAATATATTATCCAAATTTCACTACGCATAAAATTTACAGAAAGCGTATGTTATTTCCGTATTCACTCAAATTTCCAATTTTCTATAACCCACGCTGTATTTCGTAAACAAAGCGTCGGACCCGGGATCATGAGATAGTGTGTTTAATTCACGGACACAGATATGCGTGTTGTGTTCTTGAGCAAGACATTTTATTTTAAGTTGCTCCAGTTCTCTCAGCTACAAAATGGAGTTGCGACGTCACTGGTGCCAAGCTGTATTAGTTATGGGCTTTTGCTTGGATAACATCGCTGTCATGGGGAGATGAAACTGCCATGTATGTCCTTACTTCAGCCTCGGAAATGAAGTTTCTGGGTGTAAGAACATGGACATTCATGACCGAAGATTGCAACCCATTTAAGAAATATTTCTTCTACGTAAATTCAAATAATAGACGTACATTTTACAATAAATTGAGTGTTTTTCTTTTGTCTTTCTAAGATTTTATTTCATCACTCTCATCATTAATAGATAATAACTTTATACATTTGAACATGACAGAAATTTCTTCAGGTGACGACCAGTTCATTATTATCATTGTATCTTAATAATTCAAAAGATCCTTGCAGTTGTGATTCAGTTTCTATGAGTAATAGTCAACTCATCTCCCAGTTATAAAGGTCATTGTAAAAAAGTCTCTGGCGTAGTGTAAGCCGTGATGGGTATTAACTTTTACTGATTGATAACACAGAATCGTAAGACTACATGTTTATATGCTCTGGTGCATATTCTTCAAACCAACGGAGATCAGGGATATTTGTCAATAAGTGTGTTAATCCAAACGATTGTCAAGCGATGTTGGGGAGACAAACACAGATACACAAACATA
>NC_068985.1:100872351-100873649 GCF_001194135.2 Octopus bimaculoides | reverse complement strand
TATATATATATATATATATGTATGTATATGTATATGCATGTATTGCGTGTATATATACGTATACACACACATATATTTACGTAAACTATGTCCATGTGTGTTTATGTGAGCTTTGAGAGACGCACACATTTTCAGGTATATATAACTACAAATTCATAGTCACATAGGACACACCTTCGTATGCATAGGCACATAAATACATACATATATATATAAACACACACATATATATGCACTTGTGAGTATGCGTGTGTGAGTGTGTTTGTGTGTGTGTGCGAGTGAGTTTCGAGTGTGTGTGTATAAGTGTGGATTCAATAAATTTTCATTGGAACTTTTATTTTTATGCAGATTCTGCATTTACAGGACTCCGCATTTTAATCAGCATATTCGAATACATTTACGGATCTGTATTCTTAAGCGCACGTTTATGTATTCTGCTATTCGGAAGCATGTTCTCCTAGTTTGACGTACGAATAACCAAACTGATATATTTTATGCACTTTCTGCTAAACCATCCATAGGTTTTTTATCTTTATAGACGATTGTTAAATATTCTGTGTATAATTGCGCAACTACTTTGATTCTTTATGTCTTAGAATGCCACGGTGAAGTAATTGATAATGCCAAAAATGCAGGACGGAATGTCTCACACTCCTGAATTGTATTGGTTTCAAAAGTTTGCTAGAATGTTGCCTTGTGAATATATACATACATATGCAGTGAATATATACATGCATACATATATACATACATACATACATGCATACATTACATACATACATTACATACATACATACATACATGCATACATACATACATACATACACACATACACATATACATCGAGATATATGAGAGCAAACTGAAAACTTCCTGCCTTCGGTTAAAAGAAAACACAGGAAGATCGATTAGTTATGGTTTTATTCGTTATATTTCCACTTCAGATTCAGAATGCTATTGAAGTGGTCCTTCAGTATTTTTAAAGCCTTTTATTAGAACTAGGATGCTTGAGCCCCAACCAGGCTTTTCGCGACATACTCAACGCCAAGAATTTTTCAGCATTTCTCTATATATTAATTTATACTTAAATACATACATACATACATGCATACATACATACATACATGCATGCATACATACATACATACATACATACATACATACATACATATAGTTACATACATAGAAATACCTATCGAAACTTATCTATATTATATATGTTTGTATCTATATGTTTGTGTGTCTTTGTGTCTGTCTGTCTATCTACGTATCTATGTATGCATCTATCTACATATCTT
>NC_068985.1:100870714-100872341 GCF_001194135.2 Octopus bimaculoides | reverse complement strand
TATCTATATGTTTGTGTGTCTTTGTGTCTGTCTGTCTATCTACGTATCTATGTATGCATCTATCTACATATCTTTTTTTTTTTGTACATACCCCAAAAGTTTTCTCGATGTCTTTTCATTTTATTTTATTTTTTTAATTTATGTTCGTCCCCATCGAAAAGAAAAACTCTACATTTGTATTTTGTCCCCTCTATGTTGAGCCCTGTGTGGCTAATAAAGAAACGTTTCTATCTATCTATATATCTATCTATCTATCTATCTATCTTTCCGTATATATCTGTCTTCCATTATTGAATTTTGATATTATTGCTCAAGATACTGAACCCTTCTGTGTTGTGTGAAAGAATTACTATTTTTAATATTCAGTTTAATATTTAGTTTATATATATATATATAAACATGCACGCACACACAACATCACATACTCATGTGCATATATATATATATATATATATGCACATGAGTGTGTGATTTTGTGTGTGTGTGCGTGCATGGTTTTCTGTCTGTGTGTGTTTGTTTATGTATCTGTCCGTCTATATGTGTCTGTGTGTTTGTATGTTAGTCCATTGTGTCTTATCATATTTGCAACTGATTCAAGAATCAATGTTCTTTTTGCAATGTAATTTTAGATTTTCATCAAATATTTTGAGCCGTACTAGAATATGGCTGAGATGCAGAAACGTATAATGTTGAAATGTCAATTTTTATATACATGCATGTTTACATTGTATGCGATATAATCACAAATATAGTCATCATGTATGTTACAGAGATAGGAAGAGAGAATGGGGAGACCGAGAGTGAGATATGGCATGAGGGAGAGAGAAATTGGGCCATGTTGGACAGATTTAATTACCCGATATTATTCCCGTTTCATTTCTTTAATATATATGTAACTTTAGATAACTCAAACTAACATAAATCTTCAGAGCTTTTAATGTTGCTTATCATTTTATGACAGAATTTACATATTGATATAATTGGCATTTCATTATCATTATATGTCAGAATTCTTTATTTACTTTGATCCATTAATTACTGATGGTTAATATACGGGAATCCCAAAAAAGCATCGTATTTTTTTTTTAAATCTTCATTTATTTTGAAGGAAGAATCAATTTCCTTATGTTTCTCTTAGAGATAGTTGCAAACGTAAGGTGTCGTAGGTAAATATAAAGAAATTAATTAAACTGATACGGAAAATTTCCTAATCTAAAGGCACGATGTTACTACATATTGGAGACATGAAATCAATATATAAGCGCGCACAGACACTTAAACAACACTCGCACATACACACATATTATATACACACATGCCTACATGCATGCATACACATATTATATACATACAAACATTATATACATATATATATATAAATATATATATATACATATATATATATATATATATATAGAGTTATTAATATTTCTAAGTCTCTCTAAAGGAGACTACGGCAGCGGTACTGGAAATTAATAGTTATCGCCAAGCCAACATGGCAGTCCCAAAATTAGGACGAAAGCTGCCGTGAATTAGCTCCAAGAAGCCATCGCCTCTAGCTAGCTATGTGACAAACGAAACCTGTGTCCTTTATAACCTTCGAACAGGGGAGGTCAGCAGTGTCCCC
>NC_068985.1:100860434-100870049 GCF_001194135.2 Octopus bimaculoides | reverse complement strand
TATATATATATATATATATATATAATGTGTGTCTGTGTGTGTGTATGTACATATGTATATATATATATATATATATATATACACACATACTATACACACACGCGCACACACACACTCACACACACTTACACATATATGCAGTTACTTTCCAAGGGATATTTTAATATTTCCAGTTTAAAATATCAACTGCATTCTCCACTCACTATGAAATCATTATCTTCAAAGTTTGTAAGCGTAACACCAAGCTTGTTACATATATATAAATATACATATTTCATAGAAAAGACTTTTTCTCTTAGAATTACTGATTTCATAAATCAAGTTTGTGATATAGGAGGTGTTATAGGAGGTGTTACCGGTCTAGTTCTGTAGCACGCCAATAGATAGCAAGGCATCGTTGCGTGTGTAAAGGGAAGTAACACTGGCTTTCCTGGTACAGTGTTGCGAATGACATCGCTGAGTTTATTCTTCGCAAGTTGTAAAATTTTTGCTTTTGTGACTACATGTATGCTGTAGTTTAAGATTTTCGTAATGGATAGGAACAAAATAACAATGTGAAATTTTGTGTTAAACAGAGACATTGATTGTGCTTCAGCAAGCTTACGATGACGAGGCAAAACAATCATCCGCGATGTTTCGTGTGTCACAGATGCTTCAAATGCGGATAACGTCCCTGGAAAACGATAAACGATCTGAAAGAACTGCAATGAGCGTTATTCCCGGAAATTTGATTATTGTGCATCGACTATTTGTCCTCCAGAGACAGACTGTCAATAGAGAATTTTACTGCGATATTTTAAAGCAGTTAAGGGTGGACGATTGGCAAAGTAACCGGATATGCGGAACGCGAAAACTTGGATTCTTGACGACGACAATGCATCTTCTAACCAATCTTTCCTCGCTCGTGCGTTTCTCGCGAAAACGACTTTCAAGCTGGATTCCAAAAGTGGCAGGTGCTCTGAGACCGGTGTATTATTGCGCATGTTGACTATTTCGAAGGGGATGATTTCCAAACTTAGATAAATAAGATAATTTTTATTAAACAAAACCAGTCCGGTAACGTTTAGATGCCACCTGATATATAGTTTTGAACTAGTATTCAGTAACGACAATTAATCTATCTTCAAAATGTGAAATGAAAAATAATATTCTTCGGTATACAATTACGACACAATTTATTCTAGACTATACTGACATTTACATACGTTCTTACAATTCTTCCTGTTTTGACCAGTTGCATAGGTCCAAGTAGAATCGATATGAAATTTTTATAGCGCTGTGAGTAAAAACAATAACTATAGGAGGCTGACATCCTTTTATAACTTAGTGCCGGTTGTCGGCATCTTCTAGGAACCGTACTACCGATTTCCTCCACACAATAAGGATAGTGGGGCTCCTCAAATAAAGGACCCTAACAAGGTAGAGTGGATACTGCAACGGGAATCGTTAGCAGTCTCCATGGCAACACCACCACTGTTATCCGTTGCTTTTACCTCTTTCTTCATCATTTGTATCTTCTCCATTTTTATTTTGTTAAAATATATAATTTACATCTCAGGTCGTGAATTGCAATTTCATATAGTTATGATGGAAATTATAAATTTATATGTATGTTGGGATATTTTCAGCGAAATTAATAAAATAACATGTATTAGGTATTAATAAGTTGCTCTTCAGACAATTGCTCCAACCAATGATTTTTGCTGGAAGACATTATAATATTCGATATTTCGTTTTACGTATACAGGATGCAATATCTTATTCTGTTTAGCAAAACATACATTTCCACGGTATTTAAAATCTTTTTCAGGCAGTTAAACTTACCAATGACGTTCATTCTCATTGTTTGTTCTTTATATTATGCTATTCATCCGATTATCTGCAAAATATATTTATTTATTCCTTACATCTTTTCATTTGTACATCGTTGAATTTCAGACATGTTAAGTAACTTTTCACTTTGTGGACAAAAAGTTTCTTACATCTTACCATGCTTGGAAATGTTTATTGTAAGTGACGTTTGAAAAATTATTTTCGGAAATGTCAGCCTGATTTTCGGGAAATCCAAAGTAACAATATTGTTTATATATCTGATATCCAAGAATGCCAAGGAAATAGACATTTCATACAAATTACACATTGCTTTTGAAGCTCTTTATATATATATATATATATATATATATATATATAGCATTCGCTCTCTAGGCTCTTAGCTCATAAACTTTAAAATGCAAAATGCAACCAAAATGCCAATAAATAACGACGAAGGTAACTCTAAGATTTAATAACAATATAGTTTTCTTTCCTTGGTGCAATGTAAAACTTTTATGCTAAGAATATACAGTGGATTAATGATACTATAATACTTCATCTAAATTGATTAGAATACCAGCAGAAACAATTACACACACATGTTAAATGAAATGAAACGGCACAGGTATATATTTTAATAGAACTCACTGGATATATCCCACCAGATCCCTGTCTATTCGACAATTTTAATTTATGGAAATGAATCGTTAACTAGTATTGCTATTAACTAAGAACACGAGTTAAAAGAACACTGAGGTTCGACGAATTTTTGGTCACCATCAACAATACGCTATGAAGAGGGTGTTGTTAAGATGAATATATTTGAACTTTTCCACGGATTTTAATATAAATTTTCTATAATAATAACTGCATCCGCTGTGATAGCAACGTGACTTCAGGAATATAATGAAGCTAATAACACATACTGATGTAAGCGGGCAATGTGCATTAATCAATCGACTCGGATAAAAGGAATGGCATTGAATTTAATGAGATCCCACGAACATCACCATAATCAAAATGAATAAGTACGATTCATTAAGATTTACTACGAGGATCAACGAAAAATCTTGAATACAAAATTGCTCCATCAATTTATTATATATCGCAATAAGTTAAAATAGAATCAAACAAACGTAATACGTACCACAATTCTCTATCAAAGGTATTGAAATATATATGAGAACTTAAACTAAACAATATATAGTATGACTTTGTATATTTAATTTAATTTACATCCTGCCCAGTTATGGTGAATGTGCTGAAAAACATTGTGTGCTACTTACAGATTATATTAGATTCCACCGATTCTAGATCTAAATATTGCAGAAAAATCTCAATAATCGCCTCTGATCACCAATCTTCTGCATCCCCACTGCATATTCGTTCTCTTTTACAATGCAATTATTCTTTGTATTGCGCACGCTTTTGAAAGCGGGGTGTGTTAGTGTACTTGTGCGTGTATGTAATCCATCAGTTATTTTTCCTCTGATTTCATTTTTTTTTTTTCGATTTCATACTTGACTGATCTTATCACTTCCTACTCATGTGACATCCTAGGTTTTTGCACGTTGTTCATTGACCTGTGAGAAATATTTGCCATATCGCCATCATACCACGTCTAAATTCTTCAAAACATACTGGTTTGATAACGTGATCTTATCTGCCCTAAACGCGAAACACGATAAAAAAATAACCTAACAAAAAACCAAGCTTGTCACCGTTACATTATATTCTTCCCTCTTCTATAAGATTATAGTTGAGCTGGAGCCAAATAAACCAACGGCAAAAACCAATGTCCACTAACCGTTCATTTTGCTTCACAGCGTATTTCTTCTGACCCTTTTACTGCCTCATATTCAACGTGTTGACATATTTTCACAAAAATATCTTATATTTCGATTACTGCATCAAGATCACTACGTAAATCGCATATGTAATATATATAGCGACCAATATCACAATAATTCTGAGTGAGCCTTCTCTCTTGTTAGAAAAAGAAAAGCACGAACATGAGCTCTTTCTATTCCTTCGGTTATTCAACCGAACACATCTTCAATCTGTTTTGTATATTAATTTATGTCAAAGCAGACAACAGCCAGTCTCCAAGAGATTTGCATCTCGCCTTCAACAACACAAATGAAGAGGAGAAAATAAAAATTATTATTATTGTTTTTTTATTATTCCATCCTTGATATATGAACACATGCCTGTCTGAAAATTGACTCAACAAACAGCACGGTTGTATCCCAGATGTGAAGGTATGAAGCTTAAGATGTACAACTGTGTGCTCGTGATCTCAAGGTTGAATTTTGATACCTGAACTAGACAGCACAATCTATGTTGGAGCAATGTATTTTATATCATGATGATCTCGTCTACTGAGCAGCAAATGACAAGCTGGAGAGGCCTGGTGAAATTGCTTCTCTCACAGATGAACATACTATGATTATCCAAGGGGATACTTCGGAATATCGTGTTTCTTTGTCTCTTACTGGCAACATATGTCCTCGAAGAAGCAAGGAATATATAGTTCAAGCTTTCCTGTCACACTCGCTTCAGAGTGTCATCTTAGCTTTCATATCTCTAAAAATTTATTTAAAAAGAAACAAAAAGTAGTTTTGTATAATGTCCATAGAGATATCACTACAACGACAGGATGGCCGAAGATGGAACGCCTCTGTTAACAGCTTGTACTCAGGTTAGCTGATATTCTGAGGCACAGCAGAAACGACAAGAACCATAACAAAAACATAGCTGATTTTCATACGCAAGCAGGTGCTTAAGTACTTGCAAGAAATATATAACTTTACAACCTGAAAAGCAATGAATATAAATTTTCACATCCGGCAAACGTCTAGTGTCATGACACTTACATAAATCAAGCCAAAGTGATTTGGCGTTTGACAAAAATGGAACTTACAAATCAACCAAATCTTCGGCCTCGACATCAAGGAGGAAGGAAATCATTACCAAGACACCGACTTTCTAACAGTAAGGCTAACATACCGCATTTATTTTCTTCGGCAAACAAGGTTACGATAAAACTGCAACACACAAACTGGTGTATACATCTTTGAAATTATTCACGTCCATATATATCCATTCGGATTAACAAACCCGTTTAAAAAGCATGTTTTAAGACGAGGCTGCTAGTGTTAAAAACAATGTCCAATCATTCCCCTGTTCACACGCCCTCGTCGCAAGTAGGGAGGATTACATAAGCGGTTAGTCCTCAATAAGTAGACAAAATGTTTTAGTGATTACTCGAGAATGAGAAATTTTAGGGGAACATTCAGTGATGCTTTGGCCTGCAATTCTTAATGAAAAAAACAATTTAATGTGAAGCTGCATAAAAGGGAATGGTCATTCAAATGATGAACAAAAATTAATAATGCAGATATAAGTCCTGAAACACCTATGGACCCATAATAATTCAAGTCAAAATAATATTTATTTATTAATATATTGCCCGCAGGGGCTAAACATAGAGGGGGTAAACAAGGACAGATAAAGGGATTAAGTCGATTGCGTCGATCCCAGTGCGTAATCGGTACTTATTTAATCAACCCTGAAACGATGAAAGGAAAAGTCGACCTTGGAGGAATTTGAACTCAGAACGTAACGCCAGACGAAATACCTATTTCTTTACTGCCCACAAAGGGTTATACACAGAGGAGACAAACAAGGACAGACAAACAGATTAAGTCGATTATATCGACCCCAGTGCGTAACTGGTATTTATTTAATCGACCCCGAAAGGATGAAAGGCAAAGTCGACCTCGGCGGAATTTGAACTCAGAACGTAGCGGCAGACGAAATACCGCTAAGTATTTCGCCCGGCGTGCTAACGTTTCTTGCAAGAACAAAATAATAATTGAGACCAGAAATAAAGCATTAAACACGCTTAACAGGATTATTTCTTGGTTTTTTTTTTTTACTTTCCGAGTTCAAATGCTGCCAAAGTTAGTTTTGACTTTCATCTTTTCGAGATTTTCGTAAGTATTAGTCGAAATCTAAGGGTAAACGCATTCAACTATAGGCATAATATTTTATATGCTGTGCCTATACTTGAATGAAATACATATTATAGGCAAAACAGGAGCATTAAATCATCGCAAGGGCCTATATGTGTTTCTACTTACAAGCATAGCAAGTGATATATTGCCGTTCCAACTCAATAAATAGGAACTAAAAAGAATTTAAGAATATTGACAGAGAAACTAGAAATCTATAAAATGCATTACGAAAACTTTCTATTTAATTTTCTCTACGTCGATAAAGTAAGTACTAGTAAAATGCTGGTTTCTTTTGATTGACTGCTTTGTGGCCTCGTATATGTTGCTGTGTACGCCGGGCAGATAGAAAACTATTTCATTGTTATACTGCTTAAACGTCATTTGTATACGAAATAAATGTGTACAAAATAAGTCAGTGTAATATTTTCCTTTAGAAATATATTTTTGAATGCTGATGCCCAGCTGTACTGTTGCCATCTGTGTTGAACATTAATTCCTTGTTTAAAATTCTACTTTGCAGTTGTTACACAAGGTGTGTTCAATACAAACCATCAACAAGCAAATATTGATCTGATAAAACCAGACTAACATGGCAACCGATAAACGATTTTGTTTAATCTCAAACGTGTCTATTAATTAAATTGTCGAACAAAAATAGACACAAACACCATATTTTATCACTGCCAACAGCCAACAGCTAAATACTAAAAACAGTAGAAAGATACATTTCTTCATTTACAACTGATGCATCACCTTCTATTGATATAAATTGACTATTTTTTCATGACTGCACTAAGTAACAGATTGACGTTTATATAAGACCTCCTCAATTTGAATTGGCGCATATTCGGCAGGAGAACTAGCAAACTCTAATCAATAAGATCATTCATATCCGAACAAAATTTTGCTTACGAGGCAAACAGACCGAAAGAAAAACGCTGTATTTGTGGAAGGGAACGAATCGCCTGGCTATAGTAATTTTTCGTTAATTCAAATTTAAGTTAACGCAGATCGATACACTTATTTTCTTAATTTTCGTTCACAGATTTCATTACGGGATAATAAAATTTGAGGCTCTGTCTGTGTCTTATTAAATTTCAGATAATATATACTGCTTTTTGTTTTTATATCCCATAGACACCTTGATTAAAAGCGCCCATGGTTACTCATATTTAAGTCTACTAACCGAATGGATACACTGTCTGCAGTTTCTCTATTACGATAAAGCAATAGGATAAAACTTGTCTATGTCTCGCTTTGACACCTTTAATAATCTATTTTTCATTGGTGCACAAATAATCATATAGGAAAAAAACCACAGGAGTAAACAGACACACACATACAAACACATGCACATATATACTCACACGCAGTGTATATATATATAGTAATGTTATATTCAACTTCAATATCAGGTTATTGATAAGCGTTATGAAATGCAGACTGTAAATTTAGTTGTGCCTATGTAGGTTAAATGCTTCATAAATATTCATTAATATTACTTTTAAAAAAACAGACTCCAAATTTATAGAAATGTCTCTTGTGTTTCCTTTTATCTCTTTAATATCATTGGTATGTATCCCTTCGGCAAATGATAAAGTATAATTCTATTCTTAATGTTAATTTATATAGTCAAATTGTAAAAGCAATCCTATCTGTGAAGTTGCATAACTTTCAAGTTAACACTTTTAATACATTTATCGAAACAACTGAGCATGAAAAATTGCTCGAAGTAAATAAAACGTCTATGAAATATAGTTCATTAGGCAAGTCAGCAAAGAATCCCCAGTCAGTTCATATACCCAGACACGTATATAAACATATATATCGACAACACTCGCGCGCACACACATACATACACACACGCGCGCGCGCACGCGCACGCTCACAACACACACACACAAACAGACACACATACATACACAAATACACATATGCGCGACAGAAACACTAACAGATGAATATTGAGAGCTCTATGTTAGTATTCCGATTTTAATCTGTAATTTTAGTCTTCTATATAAAACCGGAAATTTATTTACTGCTTTCATTTTATTTACCTATTTTTTCGATATTCTTTGCATATAACACGTCACACACAGACACACACACACACACACATGCATACACACACAAACACACACAAATATATGTGGCATGTCTATGTAGTAAAAAGCTTACTTCCAAAAAACATTGGCCCAGGTTCAGTCCCACTGCACATCACGTGGGGCAGGTGTCTTCTACTACAATCTCGGGCCGACCAAAGCCTTGTGAGTCGGTTTGTGGAAGGATATTGAAAGAAAACATATCGTATATATCTTTATACATATATGTGTGTATGCATTTGAGTCTCTTTTTTTCCCCCCACTCCACCATTTCAGATAATGTGTTCATATATATACAGATACTACGTTCAAAATTTTCCTTCTTGTCCCTGAAATACAAAATACATTCGATGCTTGCAAAGCTTGTTCACAAAATATTGTTAATTTCCAAAATCTATTTTAATTTGGCGCTTAGTTTGAGGCACCATTTGGTTTAATGTAGAAGTGCTCATCCGGTATCTGAGGTATACAGGTTCGAGTCCCGTAGCTATCTGCTTACAAATTTTTTTTCGTCTTATAAGGGTTAAAATAACCCAAATTTCTACCCTTTTCAAGGCTATATTGCGTTCGAAATTTACTTTCTTGTCTCAAATATATATATTTTGATCCAGATTCAGTAGGGTATACAATACTACTTGCTAAAATCAGAGTCACCAAATTAATACTCTTAATAACAGAAATGATTATTTCTTTATTTAAATATTTTACTTTATATATTTCTGTATGCATATTGGTTAACATTGTTTTCACTTGCGAGAATCCCGAAGAAACTATTCCGTTCAACGAAATTCTTACGCTTATCTCATCATGTATATATTTGTATATATTACATTATCGGTTTTGGAACTTGGTGTGTTGTAAATACATAAAACCAACCACGGAATAATCATAGAATCTGCAAAACGGACTATTCCCTCGTTATAATATAAATAAACGACATATTCATCATTATGTAGATTCGATAAGAATGGAAATGCCTTGAAATTATTTCCACTCAACATAGGTAATGGAAAATGAGTCCGAAAAATGAAAAACAAAACTAGTTATGCATATTACGATTCAAAGGGCAATCCCATTTTCATCGAACTATTTTATTCATGGCGAAGACTTGTTACACAGTAAAGGAAGACTTGTGTCATTTGTAAATACTAATAATATCATTATAGTTACAATAATAAAATAGTATTCAATCACAGACATATGTCTATAGATACTACACACTTACACTTTGAGAGAAGAATTGTTACTTAATGTGTTAAATGCAAAGCTTAAATTTAGATGTTTCATAAGCAACAATAATGTGTGAGATAAAGTGCCAGATCACACTAAGTAACGGAAAATACAGATGGCTGTTTCCTATCAAATTACATTTATGTATTATTAAGAAAATTATATAATCAATCATTATTGTCATCTTGAAAAATATCAATTAGTATCCGTTTTGGCGCGACAGTTATGTCGATCAATTTCCATACTATCCATTGCCAGTGGAGAAATTATAGACAAAAAAGTGGCTAACGTGATCAATCATAACTATGCATAATGTACGGACTGGTGAAAGGTATACGAGATTATTGTTCTGAAGTATATAGATGGTGAATTTATTTGAGAACGAAAAACATCATAACGACTGAAAATGATTGATAATAACACTTAAATACATGAATTATATATATATATAT
>NC_068985.1:100859158-100859689 GCF_001194135.2 Octopus bimaculoides | reverse complement strand
TATATATATATATATATATATATATATATATATATATTTATATGTGTTTGTGTGTGTTCCCCCCACCAACATCGTTTGACAACCGATAGTGGTGTGTATACTTCTCCGTAACATAGCGGTTTGGCAAAAGTTACCGATAGAACAAGTACTAAGCTTACAAAGAATAGGTCCTGGGGTCGATTTCCGCGACTAAAGGCGGTACTCCAGCATGACTGTAGTCAAATAAATGAAACAAGTAAAAGTGTAAAAGAGTATACATACTTGTCAACATATATATGTATGGACCTGCAAGTATAAATACACGTGAGAAATTGTGTATGCTGTTGTCTGTAGAATGATAAGACTATACTTGTGTATATATTTGTCTATCTGTCTATGCACAAAAGCATGCATTTTGCTTTGAGTAGTATTTATTGTTCCTGTCGGTAAATATGTATATATGTGTGTATATTTGTCTGTGTTTGTGAGCGTGTGTGTGTGTCCGTGCGTGTATATATATATATATATATATATATATATATATATATATAT
>NC_068985.1:100857362-100858381 GCF_001194135.2 Octopus bimaculoides | reverse complement strand
TATGCTTAGAAAATAGAATAAAAAACAACTCAAAATTGCACAAGTTGCAATACCCTCTACCCTTATCGTATGGGAAAATCCTCCCTATAATAGACCATTCTAACGAAAAGTTCTTATTTTGTTCTTTTAACCCCCAAATAAACCTACTAAGACTAGTACTAGCTATTTTACTCCTATCTCTAAACGTATTAAAGTGACAAGAAATTCTCCGACAAATCTTATCCGAAGAACAACCCACATAAACACTAACATCTGTATTACTCTTAACCTTACACTGATACACTATATTCCTTAATCTCACGTTCGGACCCTCAAACTTTAACATCCTGGGATTAATCTCAGTTACCCCAATCTTAGAACCTATAATATTATTACCTAAGTGAGGGTCCTTATCCCTATTCATTCCATTGATACCTGTCTTAAGAACTTTAGAATTATGTGCTGCAATAATCTGCTCTAGGTTCTTAGTATTGGAAACAACCAAACCTAACTCTATGCGTATTAATAATTTTACCGTAACGCGAATTTTCAGGGAAATGCTTACTAATTACCTCCCTAAACTGAGCTACCAAATTCGACTTAACATTTTTATCAAATGGTAAAATAAACCAAAGATGACCATCATTGCAAAATACCTAAAACATTTAGAATTACGCATGACATTATTACGATGATATATATGATCATAAATTATTTTATTATTATTACTCCTAACCAACCTAAGCTTATTATTCCTAGCATCCCTATCTACTCTAACCTCACCAGATTCAGGTTCAACATAATAAACCTTATCTTTAAAACCAGCCCTATTTAGAGCTTCATTATAAAAAGGAGCTTCATTAACGAAAACAACACGATTAGTTGATAACTTAGAAAGCCTAATCGAAATAGTCTAACTAAATTATCAATAATACTTCTAGGGCGGTTACTCCAGCTACTTATATATTTCAAATTAGTAGACGGTTTATTGTACGGTCTATACGTATCGTTTTTTATATCAAGTGTCACATCTAAATAAT
>NC_068985.1:100856324-100857352 GCF_001194135.2 Octopus bimaculoides | reverse complement strand
CTGCCTTGTTATGGAAGAACCAAAGAGCCTTATTAAGTGCGCTAGGGTTAATAGAAGCATAAAAAACGATACGTATAGACCGTACAATAAACCGTCTACAAATTTGAAATATATAAGTAGATGGAGTAACCACCCTAGAAGTATTATTGGTAATTTAGTTAGGAATATTTCGATTAGGCTTTCTAAGTTATCAACTAATCGTGTTGTTTTCGTTAATGAAGCTCCTTTTTATAATGAAGCTCTAAATAAGGACCCTCGCTTAGGTAATAATATTATAGGTTCTAAGATTGGGGTAACTGAGATTAATCCCAGGAGGTTAAAGTTTGAGGGTCCGAACGTGAGATTAAGGAATATAGTGTATCAGTGTAAGGTTAAGAGTAATACAGATGTTAATGTTTATGTGGGTTGTTCTTCGAATAAGATTTGTAGGAGAATTTCTTGTCACTTTAATACGTTTAGAGATAGGAGTAAAATAGCTAGTACTAGTCTTAGTAGGTTTGTTTGGGGGTTAAAAGAACAACATAAGAACTTTTCGTTAGAATGGTCTATTATAGGGAGGGATTTTTCCCATACGATAAGGGTAGGAGGTATTGCAACTTGTGCAATTTTGAGTTGTTTTTTATTCTATTTTCTAAGCATAAACTAATTAATAAACTAACATATAATGGGTTCAGATGTGTTCACGTTCGCAAACATACTTACTTTTGGTTTAGATAATTTCAATGTTTATTTCTCCTATAGCAGAACTTTGTTATGACCGGGTATTAAGGTCTGGGTTTTAGTATTTTTATTTCTGCTATTGCTCTATTTACTTATTCGTACATCTGTTCATATACATGTGCAAGTGTATATACATATGCATAGGTACACGTGGAAAAATGTGTGTATATATGTGTATGTATGTGTGTATGTGTGTGTATATATGTATATGGGTATGTGTATGTATATGTATGTGTGTATGTATGTATATGTGTATATGTACTTATATGTACTTATATGTATATATGTATATATGTATATATGTATAT
>NC_068985.1:100854036-100854816 GCF_001194135.2 Octopus bimaculoides | reverse complement strand
TATATATATATATATATATATATATATATATATATTCATACAACTCTAGACTCCGCATAGAATAGCGTTACATTTACACTATGTATACTTAAACTCCTATCGGACTCAGCACAGCCCCTTCCTCTCAATGTCTGTCGCTACAATGTTCTTAGAAACAAAATTTACACTAACATTTTTTAACATTTCTTTTACTTTTTTCGGTTATTTGAATTTTTTTATCGTTTATACTTTTAATCGCATATTTATTATTCGTTCATTCCGATTATTTCCATATTTTTTTTAATTTAAATTTTTTTTGTTATTCCTATTTATTTGTGTATTCCGATTTTCCAATGTTTTTAATGTTTTTCTTTATGTCTCTAATACTTTAATTTTTTTTACATTTTTATTTCTTATTAATTACTATTTAATTGTATTTTTAATTCTTTTATTTATTCCTGTTTCAGACTTGCTCACATCATCTTTTGCCTCTAGGTTTTTACAATGCCAATTTTTTTATGTATTATTTATCCTACACCATCTATTTTTTTTTAGAAATTGCATTAATTTTTATATTTTATATTCTCATACTGTACTCCCCATCCGACACACGTCAAACACGACGCAACCTCACACACATACACACATATACACTCCATGCACACCACACAGACCACACAAACCAGAAACACCAAACACTCCTGACACACAACACAGTCCACACACAACACACGCACACACAACGCGCACTTGTCCACACATAATCACGCACGTACACACGTATACACACGTATATATATA
>NC_068985.1:100852448-100853790 GCF_001194135.2 Octopus bimaculoides | reverse complement strand
ATATATATATATATATATATATATATAAGAGGGATAACCACTAAGTGGACATCCATTATGCTAGAAGAAGAACACCTATGCTCTGACCACTCAGAAAATGTTGTTCTCAAGAAAATTCAGCAAACGCCTGAGCGTAAGCGAGCAAGACACATGGAAAATGCAAAATATAAAGATTAATCATAGACCAGTTGTGTTGTGAACACTTAAGTAATTACTTACGTAATTGTCCGCAATTCTTCAGTGTGATTGTCCTTGCAATATAAATGCAGAACTATACACGAGACGTTTGCTGAAGTTTCTTCAGAACAATCTTTTCTTAGTTCACAGACAATAGGTGGTCTTCTTCTAGCATAATGGATGTCCACTTAGTGGTCATCCCTCTTATATGTACGTAATATAATTCTTCTGAATCTTCAGATTTTTCAATATCGTAGGCCATTAGTTTTAAATTGATATTAATCAAATTGATATTCAATTTTTCACCCATATTATTTTAATTTAAGTATATATACTGAGAGAGGGAGCAACAGAGTGACACACAGACATAAGTGCACATTTACACATTTATACTGAGCGACAGAATGACACACAAATATCGAAACACACGTTCCCATAGACCCGCACACTCACACATGTACACATTCTCAATCTGTCCACCTATAGATGCCAAAACACTCAGAACCACACGCACCCACTTCAGGCTGCTGCACACTGCCTCTCACACACACACTTTAGACTGACCGATCGCACTATTAAGAATTCCATCTACGCACACGTACAAAAACATACACACACACTGACACGCCTACTCATACGCATACCTGACACTGTAGCTGCTGATCCCTCATTACGATGTTACACACACTGTTTCCACCACACGCACACATGCAATCGCATGCGGACACACACTCAGTTACCACCACACACGCACATGATACCACGCAGATATGCACACACACTAAGCTACTCTCACACAAACACGCTATATACACATACACGCTATCATACACATACATGCTACGATACACACGCGCACGCACACGCACGTATACAAAGATACCACCCATACTTCGCACTCTTCTTTCTCAGAAATCACTTTCTCTTTGTCCTTTCGGTAATTTCTTAGATGTACCTACACGTGGACTTTTGGTGATTCATTTTACTTTCTTCTTCCTTTTCTTTTCGACTATCCTATGTTTCATGTTTCCGAAGAAGAGCTATGCTCGAAACCTAAAACAGCCAATGTTTTGCTTCTCGGAGCGTCTTATTAATACTTTACATGTGCTACATCCTCACGTTGTTATTTTTTAACTTGTCTTTTTTCTCCGCTTTGTGAATATAT
>NC_068985.1:100840358-100851599 GCF_001194135.2 Octopus bimaculoides | reverse complement strand
ATATATTGATTATTGAGTAGCGTACTATTTCTGAAATCTAAATCGTGTGTGCCCTTTGGGAGACGAATTGCAGAATTACTAAACGGTGAAATTTTAATCATCCATTAATTCACCGTTAGTGTAAGCAAAATGGGGTCTTCCAATAGTTATATTCGATGTTTCACATCTGGTTTTATATTTGATTGGCTTACTCCTATGGACATACCTTAGTAAAAGCTAAAGGGTGGTTCTCTTTCATTGGTCTTTGAGTACGCCGGTCACCAGCCTGGTGTTTCCGACGATTCGTGCTAGAGTTAGTGCTGCTGAATTTTAAGGAATCCTCCTCAACAAGCGAGCCTAGCGAGTGTGACGGTTTGGTGGCCACCACCCGAGAATGAACGACATTGTACTGGATTCAATGATAAGTATACATGTATTCGTGTGTGCGTGTATGTGTGTATTAGTGTTTGTGCATGTGCGTGTATAAACATATGTGAGTATGTTTAAAGATGTAAAATGAGTAATTGTTATTTGATTAATAAGTCTACTGAGTTTATGCAAATAACATGATATTGAAATGAGAAATATGCGAGTGTAAATCAAACAAAAGGGTAGAAAATATGTATAGCATATGATTATTTGATAAACATATTTATATTCATTGGAAATCAGATCTATAGCTATTAGTCAATCACGTTAAGATATATATTCTGTAAGTGACTGACAATGTATACGTCAGTCACTTACAGATTATTTCATTGCTATTTTAAATTAATTTAGAGTTTGCATGGCAATTATACCGATTAATTTATACTCCAGTAAGGGGTAATCTATATGTGCACGAACTGCATGTTAAGGCAGTTAAATGATGCCCAAACTTTATACTACTGATTTCGTAAGTTATAATTGCACAGATATAGTAGGCCAAAAACCGCAGCAGCATGACATGAACAACGCCGAGCGAATGAAAAATTCACTACGCAGACATATTTCTGATATCTATGAATATTTTCATGAAGCATCACTGACTACAATCTTACATCTTACTGTTCATGAAACACCTCTAAACGTTTATTCCTTACAACGTACATGAAACGCTCACAAATTTTTATGAAGGAAAACTTTAACATATACATGGAGAAATCTCTACACAGAAAATAACACTGACTATATTATCAATGAAAGCCTAAAAGACGCTTATCACACTTCCGAACATCACATGTCTTTAAGACATAAAAAATATATATTCAGGATTTATATTTAAAAATATATACACATAAAATGAGCTTTGTGCACAAACCACAAACTTATAATAGCACTGCAATACAAAAGTCACGGCATTAATAAAAACCTTTATAAAACTGTAAAAGAAAAACGAACATTTATGCCATTCATGTAGAAATAAGAAAAGAAACATACTTTCTTTTAGAAAGGTGAAGATATTCTATTTGAAACTATGAGCATGTCAGACTAGACTGACACTCTGCACAAGAAATATGTATAAAGAAAATTATTTATATGTACAGAGAAAATGCTTTAAAAATGTAGATGCCACAAATGTCTTTCATAAACTATTGTCGAAAGATAATATAGTAGGAATGTATGTTTAGGAAATATAAACTACATACACGCAGTTCACCATTATATTGCAATATTAAACCAATATGCACACAAACACAATCTTGTGAGCAATCTTAAACACACATATTCATATGCGTGTATACACACACACACACGCATATAAGCACACACACACACATGTGTTTGTAAGTAAACACACATATATTTATGTGTGTAAGCTTCTATAATGGTTGTCAAAATGCGCGAGTTTGTTTGATAGCATAACATAACGCGAGTTGCATATTGGTGTGTTCATTTATATTTCCTAAGCATGCATTCCTAAGAAATCATCTTTCGTCAATATATATATTGTGTGTTGTATGTATGCGAATGTTTATATATATATATATGTATGTGTGTATACAAACACACACGCACACACACACACACATACACACACACACACACACACACACACACACACGCACACATGCATATATGAATATAAATATATCCAGACATAATGGGGTTGTAGATATATTCCTTCGCTTCTGTCCAATGTTTTTTTTTTTGCATTAACACGAAAAACATTTCTATCGTCGTATTTTATTGGATTTTTTCCCTTGTAGCTTTGTATTTTCATTACAATTTCCGTTCCTCATTTGAATACATCTTTCCTCTTTGGAAGCATATCATGAAGGAGCAGCAAAATAGTAAAAAAAATAACGTTTATGATACCTGCGTGTCTTCGTATTCAGTGAAGTTTCTACAGCTGCTAAGGATAATCCTGATATTCATACTCCCTACGTAGAAGGCGTTATGACTGAAACAAATCCACAGAAGTGGTTTTCGTTTCTGAAGGAGAAATTTTACATCATAATGTCTCCGAGATGCTGTTGTTGTTTATTGCTTCTCGAGCCATGCCTGGTTCATAAGGGCCCGTTTCCCGGTTTCATCGGTGTATAAGTTCCCCAGCTGGACGGGACTCCGGGCCGTCACAGGTTAGCTGCTAGATGCAGGAGGAAAAATTTACAGAAAGCTGTGGCGAATGAGTCAGCAGAAGTTCGCCATTAGGTGTTCCGCTCATTAACACACACATCACCCGGTCTGAGAATCGAACCCGCGATCCCTCGACCGCAATTCCGCTACTCTAATCACTAGGTTATGTGTCTCAACAATGTCTCCCAGATGCGGAGGATTCTCTGAAGGAATTCAGTGATGAAGATCTACGCCAACCCACCAAGGATTTGGCCTAACACAAATGTTGTTCCCATGATAACGTTGGTCGTTGCCTTCACTGGATAGACAATCCAGCTAAAACGATATGGCACACTACTTCAATACTTCAACACTCTAACACATGACGCTAACTTGACAAAATAATTATATTATACTCAAAACATTTGTTAGGAATTTCTACTGTATCAACCATAATCGGAAGATATACCTCCTTAGGATTGTTGCGTTTCAGGACACATCGATGTAGAGCTGAACATTTTGTTCGAAAAATTCTTGTCTAGATACTCTGATCTCGACTGTCCGAGCGTGAAATTATTGACAACATTGTGGAAGGTTGACGAAAAGTTATAGACTGATTTTGTAAAAGTGTTTAGTGAATTATAACGATTAAAAAATGGAAAATAGAAAGGATGTTATCTGACAACTTTTTACATGCATAATTATGTACACGTGTGTGTGTGTGTGTGTCAGCATTTGTCGGCATATTACAGTTTCGCCACTGGCGAGCCGTAAAGCACGATCCCAGCCATTCGCCATCTATGCGAGATATCATCAGATCTGTTATGAGCATGTGGCGTATATTGGTCCAACACCAGTTGTGAACAGAGTCAGATTTTCACTGAAGAGAATACAGTAAATAAGTCGTAACTCAGAAAATCGAGCAGCATGGACAAACAATCTGAGCTGGTGCTCCAGAATCATGCAAATGTTAGGATGCATCCTTGTTTTAGAGCTGAGTCATTTGTTGGATACGAAAACCAACAAAGGGTAACCTATAATACTGCAAAGCGTCCTGATAACAAAATTTATCAGACGGCTACTAAGAACTCTGGACATTGTACAAGTCTTACAACAAAAGAACATAACAGAGAATAAAAGTGACCTAAAGATCTGGATGTTTGTCCTTCTGAACAAATCACGGCAGCGCCAAATGCCCTTGCCCAAAGCGTCCACAACTCAAGCAGCTCATCTAAATCTGTTTAGGAAAGTATTGCTTTCAAAAGTTGAACCGGGAAGAATTATTTTTCCTATGAGACCCTCGCAATGGTGAACCGTAGCATCTGAAATGAAATTGGGTGAGTCCCCTGGTGAGTTGCTTCAAGACATCTCATTTCATCTAGATCGTCCCATAGGACGCGCCAGCCTGTGAATTCATATTGGTTTGGGTTCCGCCTATTATAGGTGTCACAGGGCGCTGCTCCATGTGATCCCGCAGTTTCCATCTAACTAGGAATATTAGGTTCTCATCCATTGTTTTGTATTCAAAGTCCTCTGCATAACATCCTGCTGGTCCAAATCCAGCAATCTGATCTGCTAGATCCTGCCGATAACTAAATCCATGCCCTGCTGCTGACATTTCGATATTTTGTCGTTAACGTTTTGTCTGTCTCCTACCCTTCGACCTGTCTGGCCTGGTAAGACCTTCCTGAAGATTTCTCTTCCTCCAGCATAGCTCTCCGAGTCAATGGAGCACACAAGTATTTCACAGCGACAAGGCACTTGTTGAATTGGCCGTTGACCCCACAGTAGTTCTTTCGCCGTTTGAGAGGACATGCGATGTGGAATAATCATTAATAATGAGGTATGGCAAGGAAAAGCGAGCGCGAGAAACTTCTGAGTGGTTCGAAAGCTTGTTTGAAACGTCCGACTCTGTTACTGAAAGCAAATAAATCACTATGCTCAGCGGAGTGAAACTCCCAACAGGGTGATCTGTAGTTTTAGACCGTGATGGTGCACTTCTGGTGGAGCCCAAAACCGATAGTTTGCAGGGCATCGTACAACGCCAACGCTAAAATTAAATAATACAATTCTTCTTCCCTGCGGCGAATAATCAGACAATATGAAATGTTATATTAGGCAAAATTATACGTTTTCTGTTTCAGTAAAGTGAGATTGTGGCATAGTGCTTCTTCAAAGACGAATTAAGGCCACTCATTAACACCAACATAATTATTTCAACTTATATTCAATATGTAATCTACAGAAAAGAACAGAAATTCTATAGGGTGGTATTCTATACATTTAGACACTGAATTTAGAATTAATAAAAAAAAGTTAATGAAGAAATATATATCAAACTGACATTCATATGTTTGCTTGAATACATTTCCTAATTTACCCACAAATTTTTGATATCTATCGCATTTAGTTCAATATATATATATATTTTTTTTACTTTCCACAGGCATCGACTAAATCTAAAGTATTGTCTTCTGTTTTATGTTACAGCGGATTCTCATCTTTTAATAGATCTATTGAAAAAGGCACTTCATTTTAATTTAATTCTATCTGTTTTAAATTTATTTATTTCTACACCAGTAATTCTAAAAACATACTTGTTCTTAATTAGATTTTCAAAATCATTGTCAGTTAAAACTTAGAAAAATTACTATCGAAGTTTATTTTCCGCTGCAACAATGGTTGATGGGTTTTGTTATTTGTTTCCACAAATTCCGTTGCACTAATACTTCCAAACATTGTTACTTGATATACGTTCTATGATTTTAGGCTTTCGTTTATTCATTTATCTTTCTTTGTTGTTTTATACGTACACATATATAAACGACAGTTTTATTCATTAGTTTAAGATAAATGATTCATTTAATTAATTGTATATATTTCAGAGTTTTTATATAACTAAGATTCAAATGTGTTTTGTGTATTCAGTTACACATTTGTATGTGTGAATATTGAAATTTATCTCTCTATTTACTATACCGCCAACAAAACCAACCAATTAATATTCAGTCAAGCTAGTGAAAGTGCCTCTACGTAGCAACTTGGCCAGCTAGAATTAGAACCCAAATTCCCATCAAATTATGGCCCGTATCTCTGAAATAGTAGAAAACAGGGTATAGAAAGTCCGCGTTTACTATATCCAAAGTTACTGAAGGCAACCATTACCAAACATATCTAGATAAATATGATTTTTATTTTCACGAAATATCTTGTACACGTTCCACTAATGTGCCTTTGCATGGACAAGGATCCTGGAGGTGTTACGTGTCGGAAGTATTAAGATTTGAAAATCATGTCTGTTTTAAGGTGTTTCCATTATTTTGTCCAACCCCTGTATATCTATATGTATGTATGTATGTATGTTATCAATCAGTTTCATTTCTGTATTTCTTGTCCATATAGAAAGAGCCGGACTCTAACATAGATCAAGGCTCCTTCATTGGAACTTTTATCAACATCATCTAGGTATTTGTGCATATATGTGTGTGTGCAGTATTTGGTGTGTGTGTATGCGCAGATTTGTATGTTTGTTTTATGGATGCGTTTTTATGTCCAGATGCATGCATATGTATTTATGTGCTAAATTTTTGGAAAGTTTTACATATATTTACAGTTCCATTGATGGCTTGAATTTGTAGTCTTCTAATCAGCCTTTTTCTTTCAGGTTTTGAGAACCCTGATTTTTCCAGGTTTTATGTATGTATGTATGTATGTATGTAGTTATGTGTGTATGTATGTATGTATATATGTATGTACGTATGCATCTGGATATTAGGTAGAAAGTTCACCTGTGATGGAGTTGGTAAATATCAGACATAGGTAGTAACTGTTTCATCACCAACAAATAAGTTGTATTTTCCCGCTGAAGCTCTAAGGTGACAAGAAATTATAGTGTAATGTTTACGAAATCTTCAGAAGTTGAGAGAAAAATTGTAGAAGAAATTTACATTCAGAATGAAATAAAATTTGTTTGCTTTTAACATACGAATAAATAATAACTTCACTGTTAACTTTGTACAGATTCTATGTGAGTGTGTGTGTGTGTGTGTGTGTGTTTGTTCCTATATGTTATGTGTGTGTGTGCGTATATTTGTCTGTGACTGTGTGAGGCGGGTTACTGTGTTGTGACATTTACAAATACCATTAAACAACACTTGAATTTAGTGGTTATTACAAAAAACAGAATTGTATGTAACAAAATATTGTAGGAAGTATGTGTGTATATGGTATACTTGCATTAAGCCTAAATTAAACTGACATTGAGAGAAAATGTTTCCATGGTTACCATTTAAAACGACTGAAGTCATTTGCTCTGTGAAAGCGTAATTTCAATTCGAATCATATTTGAGTTTTATTTTATTTATACAGACGTGATTCTTTGCGTTATATTTAAAAAGAAATACCCTTGAAACCTGTAAAAATGTTGCAACTCTAAATATTCAGATGTCTTATATGAATGATTTCGCGCAGTATATTAGTAATGTTTTTGTAAGTGTTTGGCAATCTTTAGATTAAGATACTTGTGTGACACCGGTTGCAATTTCGAGTTAATAATCGTGCGGTAAATTTTGCCTTTAGTCTTTCACCAAAGTTAGCTACTAATTCTTAGCAATTCATTAGTGTAATTATTTAGATTTCTTAACGCTCGAGCACTTTAGGAGTGACCATTATCTATATTCTAAACACTTTTTGTAATACATTCTGATATTAGTGGAACCAAAAGAAGGTATTTATGATGTAACACATTTAAGAGTTCATATTTGACAATAAATTTACAAACATCTTCCGTAATCCTGCAAACATTTTCTCGACACAACAATTAGCTACTAACTAGCATCACGGAAGATTTTGAATAAACTTATAATAGAGAAACCTTTCAAATTCAGATTTGCTATTGGTGAAAGCACATTTTCAAATTGGAACGCAGAATGTCTTTAGCGCTTTGTGGATTTTACCTGAACGCTTCTATTTCGAAACTACCAACATTTATTTAGGAAAACATTTAACCAAATGCTTCGATATATGTGTCTGTTAGAGGGTCGGTTTCTTTTTCCGATTCACAATTCGGCTCCTATTTAAATGCAGGGTTTGCTTATACCCTTTATTTCACTTCATTTGATTTAATATTCTCACACATGTTCGAGAGATACAGGTACGTAATGTGTTTCTTTCAATCATATGATACACTTATAAATATAAAAGCGCAAAGAAACACAGCACCATATACACTTGGGCACACAGGTATATTTTTATCATATGAGATCGGGTATATAACTACGTACGTAGCTGTGTTTATAAGAATGTGGATATGAGAGTATGATGTTATGAGTGCGTGTGGATGCTGGCGCATATTCTCACAAATAATCACACGCATATAATTTATAAGCCAATGAAATCTAGATTCATCATGAAAGAGATATTAGCGTAAAATTTGCCAGCGATAACAGAGAGAGATAGGAAGAAAGACATACTTGACATTGATTATTGAGAAATTTGATGTTTTGTAATTCTTTGGAAGAGTCGGCCTGAATTACTTTTTGATAGTTACTCACAGGCACACACACACACACACACACACACACATACGCGTGCACATGAAAAGAAAGGCACAACTCTCGCGCGCACACATATGCACTCCACACGCACAAACACACACAAAGATACGCACATAAACAGAAAGGCACAAAAACTCGTGTGTACACATACGCACGCATGCACATACACACACATGCACACACAAACACAGGCACATATGCACACACGTACACACACTCACATAAATACACACATATCTGAATTTGAAAGCTAAAGTTTCTTTATTGCACTTTCCAAAATTTTTGAAGACCTATCACAGAGAACTCCCACAAAAACCCCATGGTTTTGAAGTTACTTCAAACATTTTATAGAATTCTAGCCAAAGAAGGTATTCTTGAAGTAATAATTTTCACTATATATTTTATCATTTCCATTGCAGATCAATTGCGATAAATATTTCGCAAATCAATATATATGTTACGTACAATTTCAAAACTTCCTTATATTTTCTCCACATCAGAGTTTAATGACGAAAAGTAAATGTGACTTTCTTTACGAAATTCGGTTAAAGATAGTTTTTTACGAAAAGATTTTTATTATGAATGATACCGATATTGCTGTTACATATAGAAATAAATACTGAAATCACAGAAAGATGATTTACGTGTTGTCACAGGATTGATACTTGGTAATTCGTTCAGTTTGGGAATATATGGTTCAAGACATAATTCCCACACTGTGGCCCAGGATTTCTTCCATCATGCTGAACTAAATAATGTTATTTCAGATACTTAGGATAAACAAAAGTGCTATAAGTCGTTGCATGTCGAGAAATGCTTATACATAATATGGCGCATATATACAGTTGTGGGAAGGCATATTGTAATGTCATACACATTAATAGGTATGCATATAGTGATGTTATATACGGTACTAGATATGCATATGTTGATGTCGTATACATTATTAGTAGGTATGCTGAAGAGAAAAGAATCTACCCGAGCACGCGAAATATCTGAAAATACATGGAAATTAGTTTGAAAGTTTAACTTCGAAGGAGTTTATAAACGTCAGACATAGATAGTAAAAAAAGGAGGCAGCACATATGCTAGGACATAATAACCTCCTCTGCAGATATGAGCAGCAAATGGGAACTGGTATTAATGAAGGTTAGGAATATATTAGATTTATAAGGCCGAAAATTCACTTCATAATTGCCCACGGGTAAATGGCGTAGTGGTTAAATGTGCGAGCTACTAAGACCAAGATACCGTGTTCGATTCCAGGCAGTAAAATGAAGAATGATAATAATAATAATAATAACATTAAGAATGAAAACCTAAGTTCGAAATTCCGCCAGGAAACCTGATGAAGGCCGGAGAGTACATTAACAACAAAACAAGTCGAGGACAAATATTCGTCAAACGTAAATAACGTACATAATCCCTCATTTCTCAAAAACTCTCGTTAATAGAAATGTACAGGTAGTAACTGCTTCAGATTTATTTCTGCAATGAAGCTCTCAGGAGTAATTCTAGTATGATCACATTATTCTCAGCAGAATTTGAACGAAAAACTATAGAACAAGAAAGTTTGTATTCAGAATGAAATAAAAATTGTATGCTTTTAACTTAGGAATGAATAATAATAAATATTATTCCTTTTATTCAGTCATCTCAGAACGTTTTAAGTGTAGAGAGAGTACTTATAAGAAATTATTATTGAAATTATTGACTCAAATATATTCTATTAACTTCGTTCCGTATGTCCCTATATTACTAAAAGCAAACTCTGAATATTTCTCATAATTTGGTATTTTATATATTTATGTTGTAGACTATGTTTTATTTAGCAGCGAATTCTTCGTTGTCATCAAATCCTCACACTATTTTTTTTAAACAATGGCTTCTGTGATTAACGTTGGGATCACTTGCAAGGGTTTTGCTTCATTACGCCCCCAGCCCAAATAAAATGCTCTGATGTGAGGTATACTCTACCCGTTTGTACCATGGTTGTCAAATTATCATCTTATATTTTAAAGCACAAGCATTGATAACCTCTATAAAAGATTGGAATAAGAGATAAAACATCTCACATTTAATTTAGTTTCATTAAATGCATTTTTCCAGGTCAGCTAATATGTGTGTCCGCATATCTTATTTCCTCCTTTTATAAACTTTTATACGTTTCAGCCGTATCACTGCGATGTACGTATGTCCGGATGTATGTATGTATTTATATGTGTGACGAATTAAGTATAAATAGATAGACAGACAGACAAACGGATAGATAGATAGATAAATAGATAAATAGATAGATAGATAGATAGATAGATAGATAGATAGATAGATAGATAGATAGACAAACAGAATGATGGATTGAAAGAAACAACCCTCTAAACAAAAATTTTGACCGTCCTTCCTCGATGTCACTGATGATAGCAGATATCAGAGTATGGATCGTGTGATTCGTAGAGTGAAACTACAGCAGTATTTTCTTGTATTGGTCAATATGCTCAAGCTAGTAGATGTTAATATTTGCTAATATATTATAGGTTGAGCTAATATTTTCGTATACAAACAGTGACATATCGGATATAAAGGAGTCACCAAGATTCGAATGAACGCTAGCCTATGACATCTTCAAAACCGATGATAATCGGTTATAAATATTTGATGGTGCTTTACTTTGAAGTTGTGTTCACGGAATAATGAAGATTAAGTTTTAAATTATACGACGCTCACCATACATGTCTCAGTTGCACACCAACGTGTGTTAAACGTGTTCATAATAATCGGGAAATCTCCGAACAGCGTTACTAAATAGTGCTGTACATCCATGAAGCTTTAATTCCAAGCAGGAGCAATATAATTTACTATAGGGAACATTTAGAATATTTACAAGCATCTAGCATGCACACACACATATACACGCGCACGAACACACACACACACTCATACGAACACCCACATGCGCGCACACACACACAAACACGCACGCACGTACACACACACATGCACAAGCATCCACATATTCAGACATAGCATAAAGAGTTGCTATCTTTTGAATCAGGAATACATTATTCAAAGATTCATACCAAGCACCGTGTCGAATATGACATTTTGAATCACATCCCTGAATACTTCCGTAAACCCTTTTTGTGAGTTATATATATATATATATATATAT
>NC_068985.1:100838684-100840239 GCF_001194135.2 Octopus bimaculoides | reverse complement strand
TATATATAACGTTGACCACTAACGTGGACATTCAATGTGCTAGAAATAGATCACATCTTGTGTCTACTAAGACCTAAATTGTTCTCAAAACGGAATTTAGCGGGATATCAAAGCGTAACCGGGCAAGACATTTAAATTACCTAAAAAATCATTATTAAATAGGTCTCGGTTTCAAAATTAACAATCTTACCGACTGTCTGTTTCTCTTCAGCCTATTCGTAATGTAACCATAATCCTCAGAACCCTATACAAAATTGCCCACCGTCATAGGTGCACGTGTATGTGGTTCTGTTAATTACAGCCTAATGGTAAAATTCAAAAGTCTTCGATAGATATAGATATAGATAGATAGATAGATAGATACATACATACATACATACATACACACATACATACACATATATACACACGTATGCACATACATAAGAAAGAAAGATAGATCAGTAGTTAGGTAGATAGACAGACAGGCAGGCAGGCAGGGGGATAGACAGACATACAGACACAGACAGTTTTATGGATAGATTTGTATAAGCTTCTTTCTATATATGTGTTCACAATGTATACGCCGATTGTAGGCATATATGTGCATTGTTGTTGTTTAAAAGGAAGTCCACGCTTATCTATCCGAAGATTGATCAATGATGTGTCAGACGGTATCATCCGTTCAGTTTAGTGGTTTGGAGAACTATGTTATCAAATGTCTTATTTTTTTAAACCTGCAGGTTATGATTGGAAGTATTATTACAAATCAATTGGATGACAGCAAGGAGATAAGAATAAATACAACAGCAAAATCTGCTGTAATCTCTTTAAACGGTATCAGGAAAAAAAAATCCATCAATAACTAAAAAAAAGTCGAAATTGAAATTTCTGCACACTTCGATATTTCCAATACCATCGAATGGCTCCGAATATTTGATTTCTGAAGAATGTGAAAATAAAGGAAAAGACAAATAGGATGGTTCTACATATGATATTGCAGAAAATCTCTGATAATTAAGTTCAAGAGTATAAAAGGGTCAAGTAAACATGTAATGGAACAAATAGGAATGGAATTTATTCTGAAGAAGAAACATGTAATTTAGGGTGTGTTGTACGACGGAGAGCTGAAAAGTTCCTGGCTTTAGGGGTTTTGTGAAAGACCCGGTACGAGTGTCAATCCTGCGAGTTGTTTTACAGGGCTTAGAAATAGTGAAACGGCCGCTGCAATAACTCTCTCTGAAAGGGTAGTGTGGTGAATAAAATTAGAACTTCGCAGTAACAGCTTCCATATTGAATATTTTTAAAGACAATCGCGTATATTTTAGAATCATATGAAAATGATTTAAAACTACAAAAGTCACTTTTTATAGTACTTGGAATAAAATATGACGTTAGTATATGAAAACAGCAACAATACCAGGCATTGCTTCAAAATGATACTTTGCCACATCTAAAGAATAAAGAATATATGCATACGTACAAATATAAATGCATATGTAGACACCCCCACATATGTATATATATATATAAAAATGTGTGTGTGTATACATAAATATATGTATGCATATATATA
>NC_068985.1:100835478-100838543 GCF_001194135.2 Octopus bimaculoides | reverse complement strand
TATATATATATATATATATATATATATGTATGTATGTATATAATGTCTCACACCCATTCTATATATGCATATACTTGTATATACACAGAGAGTGTAAGAGAAAGATGGAATATATATATAGATAGATAGATACATACATACATACATACATACAAGCACACTGATACACCATTGCAAGAAGGCAGAAATTGATACATTAACATTTTGTACCGTATTCTTGGCAACTCATTTATAGTGAACATTATATCAACTGTGTAACACTACCAATATGGGTAGTGTTACGGAAAATAATATGTAGTATCTAGATTTCGAAGGAAACAAACCTTTTAAGGAATTCAGTGCAAATCAGGATAATGTAATTCAAGTGAAATATACAGGAGTTCCTGTATGTAGACTTCAGATTTCATCAGCGTTTTTAATGTTCACCAATACATATATCAATAGACGAATTTATATGAATGTAAAACGATAACTTGGAATTTATATAGATACATATACATTATGCCTTGTGAGACGAGGGTTGCGTAAAATCATGTCAATTTTTTTTTTTAATGTTCCTTTAAAGAAGAATTCGTTAATCGTTTCGATTCTGTTCGAAATAGTGAACTTAATAATTTGTACATTAAATTATAAACGCATTGTCTCATCTGATAACTTGGCTGACCATAAGTACCGAAGTTTAATACACCTCAAAAATGTCAGCTGTCTTTTCAAGTTTGTTTCGATTGCATTACTTAGACATTCGCATTGTTAGTTAATACAGCGCAGTGTTTTCTGCGGTAAAATCCATGCAGTCCTCATTTGGAATTGAATTCACTGAAACTCACATATCTAGTTCAGTCATGAAGGTCCCCGAATCAAAGATCTGGGTTTTCTTCAAGAAAACTATTTTAACCGCCACCATGTAAGTGCATTCAGTTTCCCCTTTTATCATCAGTATCCTTTAAAGTTTCGTTTCAAATTTTGGTACGAAGTCGGAAAATTCGGTATGGAGGAGGAAGTTGTTCAATTGGTACTTATTTTATTGACGCGAAATCAGGAAAGGCAAAGTTGATTTCGGCGGAATTCAAAATGAGAAAGTAAAGAAGGACGATATGCCGCTAAGCATTTACCTTTTTTGATAACAATTCGCCCAGCTCTCCAAGTGAATGTCCTGTGAGATTTATCAGCGTCTGCAGTGTGGAGAATTGACTGAAAAAAGGTAGCACACCGGACATGCTCTACGGCATTCCGTCCGATTTTAGGTGATGAGTTCAAATACTGCGGGTTCAATTTTCTTTCGTTCTTTAGAGTTACATCGATAAAATAAATACCAGTTAACCACGAAGTAATGACATTTTGGCAACATTATATGGCAGTCCCAGGATGGAACATGTATATATATATATATATATATCACTTGTATTTTACACCTGTCAGTAAGTTTATATTCAGATCTATGAATACGTATTTACTAACGAAAGTAAACTGCATAGAGTCTCTCTCCGTCTATCTATCAGCATTTCCCTCTCTCTCTCTTTCCCTTTACTCTCTTCATCCCATATATATATATATATTATGTATGTATGTATCTGTGTGTGTGTATGTATGTATGTATGTATGTATGCACAGGCAGACCGTGCGAGTTTACTGTACTGTCATAGGTAGAGACACATAAAAAATACTCTATCCTGTGAGAGGTAAGTATCATTTCATATACCCAATTTAAGGAGCTACAAGTAGCGTCACACTAACGATCTAATAATTTGGCAGATTAGTATTACATGCTACATGTCTCTGATCAATCTTTCATGCTTAGTACAAATTGTGAGATGTATTTGGAAAACAATGCTAGAGAGTAAACTCGACCGCGTAACTGAGTCAGATTGAACTGAAAATTGAACATTCGTTTTCACTTTGCATCGCTGACGTTGTAGAACTATTAGAAAATACATTTATATAACATGGAATTAGTCATGATGAAACAACTGGTGACGCGTTTCTATCCGTATTCATACTTTAAAGAGAAACACCCAAGTAATTACTGTTATACTGTTATAGCATTTGATAAATAATTTGTCCCTGTTTATTTTTAGTATGCAACTTTATACGTGTTTTATTGTTCATCGATAGATTGTAAATATAACATTATATGCTATGAAGAATATATGGCACGTACGATATAAAATCAATGTTGTCCATAAAGTGTTATTAATTCATGTTAAGTATGATCATACAAGCATAACAGGGATGTTAAAGTGTGGATGCCTTTATCGGAAATTTTGGTGACATAAGTGAATGAAAATTGCTTCAACTGAGAATTTCAAAGCTCATTGGCAGATCATTGCTTGCAGTGCAACATAGGCCATTTGCCAACTAATTATTCCCAATTCAAAAAGCAGATGTCAATCTTCTTTTATTTATTTGGCAGCATGTCAAAGTTCAATACAGCTAATTTAAACCATTATATGTACATGATTAATATGCTTCATGTTAACCTTTATCTTGAAGTTGCAGACTATTATTCGTATAGTTTTTAATTGGCTGATTAAAGATATAACATGGATAATGATGAAAAACTACAAGGAATCATTTGCAAAACATCCTCCGCTATCCCTATTAACAGTAAATGATAATGTTACTGACTGTTTACCTAGATAAAACCACTATGTGTCTTATTAAAAGATTATTGCTTTTCTTTTATTTTTCCGAAGAATGGAGTATGTTAGGAAATCTACATTTTCCGGTGTCCTTACGTTATTTGTATTTCATTTCGGTTTTGCTGCAAGAATCATGGTTACACTTTTAAATACGAATTTACTTGCATGTAAAATACTTTGTGAGCAACAAATTTTGGTCTTAGAAGTTGCTTTGCCTACTGGTACAAGATTCATCGAATTAACATCGATTACCAAAATAAAAAAGAGAAAAATTTATCAGATACATAGATGAAGAAATAAACATATTTTGAAGTAAATGTAATCATATTAGAGGAAGGCAAAGAAGGAAAAACTTGAAATTTCTCCAAATATGTGAAACGAAAATTCTCTCGCTCTTTCTCGGTCTCTCTCTCTCTCTCTCTCTCT
>NC_068985.1:100826338-100835262 GCF_001194135.2 Octopus bimaculoides | reverse complement strand
TGGCTCTACACGCGTATGTCGCCTTATTTAACATCAGTAAGACTGAAATAATTTGAAATAATTTGAAATAATTTAAAAATGAAAGTATGTTATCAGTAGATATTAAAATGTGGTTTATGAATAATATAACCAGTAATATAAACGATAAGCAGCAAAAATAATTGCGAATATCATATAACACTCTTAATGATGTTAAATAAGGCGACATACGCGTGTAGAGCCATCTACTCACAAGTACTTATACATAAATTAATATATGTGTTCTTGCATGTATGCATATATATATATACATATATATATATATATACAAAGAGAGAGAGAGAGAGAGAGAGAGAGAGAGAGAGAGAGAGAGAGAGAGAGAGAGAGAGAGAGACCGAGAAAGAGCGAGAGAGAGGATTGTTGAAAAGGGACACACGAGATGATAAGTATAAGGAAAAATGCCAGGTCTTTGGAAACATAAAAATACACGGGAAATGACAAATTTATGAAATAAGACACTGTTTCTTATCTCCTTTCCAAATTTGAAGCGTTATGACTTTGTGAGGAACAAGACAACACACACACATACACACACACACACATATATATGCGTTTGGCTGGCGTGTGAGCGTGCACGAGAGTATGTGCGCGCGCGAGCGCGGTTGCTGTGTCTGTATGTGTCGGTATGTGTGTATGAGTGTGTGTGCGTTAGTGTGTGTTTGTCTGTGTGAGAGTAATTAAATGATATGGTATATTGGAAATAGATTGTAAATGGCATAGACGTCAAGGATTCATTAATGTATTCCTAAGTGCATGAAACGCCGAGTAATTGATTAAAAAATGTGAGAGGATGCAATTGTGAGAATATAAATTATAATCAGCATTAAATGCCAAAGATTAATTGAGAGAAACGCAATTTAAGATATCGGGAAAATTATTTCATCGGGGAATAAATTAGAAAATAAATGATATTTCAAATACTGCTTTAACATATATAACTTTACTTGGTGCCATTTAATATATTTAATGCTATATACTTACCTGAGATCAATCGTCAAGATTTCTAAGATGCTGTTACTAAGTTTTTCTGTTAAGTAAGTCGAAATAACGTAAGTTATTAGCAGTGGAATAAACTTCAAAATCAACGGTTATGGCAGAATAGCCTATCTTTATGACGCCCTGTTATATATGTGGCGGTTATTGGTTTGAAGTTGTAAAACCTTAGAGTGTGTGATCATAAAGATGTAAATACTTACCAGTTCAAATTTAATGTAATTATAATGTATACTAGAGTTCTTTCATCTCAATACCTGCAATAGAAATACACTTTTGTGTGGTTTTGCTGAAGTTGAACATTTCTATATTATATGAAACTGAGGGAAATTAAATATCACGCGTAAGCATTAAATAAAGTATATGATTAGATATTGAAATCAATATTTCAATAACTAATTGTATCAGAGCAGTTTTGAATATAATTTTTATATTTGGCTCTGAAAGTAGTGTAATAACTTGTACATAGTTTTAGACTGTAATGATAGAGAAGATGTAAAGCTGTCCTCAACTTGTTTCGTCTTTCCTATATATTAAAAAATTCAGAATTGCTAAAACAGATAGCAACGCTCAATTGTGTAAAGAGTAGCATTGTTCTAGTACTGATATGCATATAAATCTATATACAGTGGCATATACATGCATACATGCATGCATACATGCACACACGCATAAACACAGCACATAGACAATCTCATATATATATACATATAACGCACAGACAAAAGGGGCGCAGATTCGATAGCGGATATAGGCAACATCCATTGATAATGATGCAAAAGCAATGAACATTTGGGAAGAAGAAAATTAAATAAACAATAAATAAGTGTAAATTGAACCGCTAAGTGGGTTACAAAATAAGACATGAAGACGGGCATTAAGACAGACATCAGGACCGTCCCATGTCACAATATAACATATATTTATATTTATGCGTATATGCGTATCTCTATACGGATACAGACACACACACACACACATATATATATATATATACATAGAAATGTGTGTATATATGAATATGTATAAATATATATATATACATATATATATGTATGTATATGTGTATATATACATAAAAATACATATATGTATACATACATATACACACATACACACATATATATATATTTACATATATATAATCATATGTCAGGCGATAGTGATCCATGTCAATCAACTGGAAAATTATATACAAATTATTTGCTTAATTTAAGAGAAGGGATTTGATTTATTATTCATTTATCAGTACGCTTCATCACCAGTGTAGCAAGAAATATTATTGCTGTTTTTTTCGGTTTTGGTGGGGTTTGGGAGGCTTTTGTCTTTTACATTTTTTTTGTTATTTTCGTATTTTATTTAATTTTTTTTTTTTTTTTGCCTCTCATTGGTTGGTTAAGTTTACAATTGCTTGAAACACGTACATATCAGTATAATCTGAAACGGTTTATACATTTCATTTTTCCCGAGGCAGTCTTTTAAAATAAATTAAAATCTGCTGCCGAAAGGTAATGCATTACGGTAGACGATGCTTTGCTGTGAATGCAGAGACTAGCAATTATAATACATTCACCCAAACGACAAAGAATCTTTTGTAGTATATCAAGGAAATAAAATGCTGTAGTTTCGCCAGTGGGGGCTCGTCGGTTACTTCAACCCAGATTTCAATTGGTATTTGAATTTTATACTAACTCAGAAGAAATGTTTTATAGAGGAAGTGAAACATATCCATATTTATAATTGCTCCTTCTTCATCATTAAATAAATTCTGTGGATATACTGAAAATTAACAGAAAATAGGTTATTATCTTTTAATCATTTACTTGTTTCAGTCAGTTGGTTGCGGCCATGCTGGAGCACCGCCTTTAGTCGAGTAAATCGACCACAGGATTTAGTCTTTGTAAGCCTAGTACTTATCTCATCGATCACTTTTGCCGAACCGTTAGTTTACGTAGACGTAAGCACATCAGCATCGGTTGTCAAGCGATGTTAGGGGGACAAACACAGACATACAAACATAGACACACACATACATATGTATATATACGACGGGCTTCTTTGAGTTTCGGTCTACCAAATCCCCTCACAAGGTTTTGGTCCGCCCTAGGCTACAGTACAAGACACTTGCCCAAGATGCCATGCATTGGGACTGAACCAAGAACCATGTTATTGGTAAGCAAGTGATTTACCACACAGCCACTCCTGCTCCTATAGTAAATTTCGATAACGTATTATTATATTGTAAGCGATACGTTTCGATGTCTCTTTATATCTCTTAAGAAGTCTGTTTATTTGTACCTAACAATTGCATTTAGCTCTATAATCGATTTTTGTGTGACACCTGAACTTCCTCTATTTGTCCGAGTTGGAGAGCCTTTTGGATAATGACTCAGGTGTAAGAATAATCACTTAAATATAATTTTTTGGGTGAGAGTATAAAAAAGGCCTAACTATATCTCTTGTAAGAATCCTCTGAGCATAAAACAATCATAACTTTACATGTAATGAAACAGAATGCCAAAATAATTCCAGAATCGAAATTTCTTTTGCCGGCGACATTTATATTAAAAATATTTCTTCATACAGTTGTTAAAATATGTAATCTTGTAGATACCTTTGTACATTAATTTCTATAATTTTTATTTCTATACTAAATGTATACCTAATTTTATTGCAGTAATTGTGACAGACTTTAATATAAATCTGTCGAAAACAATAATAATAAATGAAGATGATGATGACGATGACAGCGACGATGACTATGATGATCATTATGATGATGATGACGACGGCGACTATGATTATGATGATGATGATGATGATGATGATATAAATATATGCGCAAAGTTTAAGATGTCTTTTGCAGATAGAAACGGGCGTATTAGCCTGCAGTTAATCTTGTCTGCTATTCGCCTTGTTATTCCTAATAAAATATGATCAGTTTTGCTGATATTAAACAGGAAACTAAAATTTTTGAATGTGTGAATGAATTCTGAAAAATCTTGTAATGCTGTATCTGAATGAATTTTCAGGATTTTAATTTATTGATGATATTTCTTTGGTTAAATATAAAATAATGCTGGTAATTACTTTTGACAGTTACAGTTATTGATAGAAATACCTTTCTTGTTAGAAACGTAAGAGATGAATGCATTCCGAATTTTACACAACGTTAATGATGTTCTCTATACTGCTCTGGGATGTCTAATATGTGACATTATTCAATGTTATCGTGATTGAATTTTCACTCTGAATCGCCGGAATGTAGAAACTGATAATTAATAGCTATGGGGAAGATTTGCATTTAGTTTTATACATGACATTCGCCATCTGCTATCCTCATTGAAAACGCCAATGTCAGCTATCGATAGAAATAACTGACGTTTCGCAAATTCGAAATATTTTAGTCATGTTAGAATACGCCAAAATTTTATATATTACTGTGTTTAACTGTTAATTATACTTACGTATACACTGTAGAACATTGCCAGCACACCTCTATACATCATTTATGGATTTCTCCAAATAATATTGAATTTATGTTCTAGTATTTCAAATACCCACTGACTTTTCCTATCATAAATATTCCGATTGAATTTCTCTTGCATAAATCGAGGAGCTTATAAGTTTGTTTTTTTATACATTTAGCATTCTTAATTTAGTGAATGCTATTTAATAACTTATTACTTTAAGTTAGAAAATGATGAAAATATATTTAAGCAAGCGTATGTTTGTATACATCTGGTTGTTTGTTGTGCGAGTAATTAAAGAAAGTGGAATTAGGTAACAAATTTGTTTCTCAAAGAAATTGAAGAGATTGTTACTATGCATCTAACTCAAGAAACCGAGATGTGTTCATTCATATTATGAAATTTGCTCATTTCTAGCGGTTATAAAAACAACGAGGATATTTTTGTTACCATGCATGATGTAAGCGTTTTATAAAGTCATAATATAGTTTACATTGCTATTCGCATTATATCTCGGAAAACATTGATTTAATATTTCTGAGAAACATCATAGGTCCACGATGGTATATATTTTTCAGCTGTTTTGAGTATGAAATATATTAACTAATTTGATTGAGAATGGAAGCTGAATGAAACTGTTGTGACGACGAATGTGAAACTTATTCCTCAATTTGGGTCCAGCTTTGCAGGATTCTCTATAATGAAAATAATTTATACTGAAAATTGTTCAAATTGTAGAGAATTATGAAATTAAACTGTTAAACGTGTATTGAAGTGTATCTGCAGCCAGTAAAGTTTGCTAATCTATCTCATATATTATTTATTTGGATTATATATACAAGCTAATGCTTTCCGTTAGATTACTAGATTCTTTATAAGCTTTCCAAATACAATAATCGTAGTATGCCCACAAAAAACGAGAAATAAGAAGCAGCTAGTTTCAATTGCACAGTTACGTTCGAAAAGCGAAATTGACTTGACATGAAATTGGTCTGGGGTTGACTTTATAATACAGCAGTATTTTATCACAGAAAACTTTATCTCAAAAGCTGCAGGTTAACAAATAATATTTTTCAAGGAACAAAAGTGTGAAATTTTCAATATATACTATATCATACAGGATACGTTACTATTTGAATACCACTTAATGTGTTCCATCAATTTTCAAGATTCTCCTAAGGAAGATTTACGTTTTCAACCACGACCACCAAAATATGCGTACAGTGCGTACGAATTACTATAATATCATTTAGATAAACTAATCTTTCATCTATGGGTGGAGGTTATTTGAAGTATATTTGCTATTTCGAACAACACGGTGACAAGTGACAAACCATTGTATTACAAATATTGAATTTACAATTTCTAAAATCTTTCAAGATGTAAATATAAATTGGAGCATCACTAGTTACAACTTCAACAATCATTCGTTAAGTACATAATTAACAACCGCCTACTCAGGCCAAAATGTGTATAGTATGAATAAAATGTGCAAACTTATGGGCATATAAATGTTAGGAATTTCGTTGACATTATTATTGTTAGAATTATCTTGATCCCAATCTAATTTCTAACGCAATTGATTTTCTGCATATGGTTTCCTATGTATTCTATATATATGACATATATTTGAACCAACATACCCATTGCGTAATATTTCAAAGTTAGCAAAATCATTATTTTTGTTTCGTGTAAGGTTTACGTGATGAGGTGAAAAATTGTTGATACAGATTCGTTTAGAATTACAGTAATATTTAATAATAATTTTTCGTAATAAGTAAAATAACAATCAATAATAAAGCATTCTGTTCCTTTGTCTTCATTGCTATGCCAATGACATTAATCGCTGTTTTATATCTTGGTCAATGCCAAAATAGATGAAACAATTACAACAAACAACGTGATGCTCCAAGGCTCTTTTTTGGTTCCAAATAAACTTTATTCCTAAGTAGAAAAATGATTACTTTTTACAAATGTCTTATGTCCTGTCACAGTATTTTTACAATACACCCCACAAAAATATACAGAACATATAAGAAATTTTCATTCAACATTTATATGTTGTGATGTGGTCATCAGCAACAAAGGAAAACAGTAGAAGCTATTTTAATATCGGAAACTAATAAATTCGATGATATTTTATTACCATTTAGAATACATAATTATAATTATATATGCGAAATGATAACAGAATCTATCATTTATTATTATCATTATTGTTGTTTTTGTTTTTGTGGTTTTATAGTGGTTCATGGAGAAAAATGGTTTTCACTTCTGAATTCGGTTCCCGAAATTATTTAAATATCACGTGGATTAATCAAAGCAATTTTTTCAGTGTGCACATGTGTTATTATTCAATTTATATTTATATTCAATTTCTATTTTCCGTTTAGAAATATATTATCTTCGTGGAATATCAATTAGCGATCAATGAAGAGTTATCTTGCGTAATAAGAAAGCAGTTGAGAATTTCACTTAAATGATTGCATCACATCATATTTTGTATAAAATATTATCCTTTTTTTATATACATTTTAATCCTCTTGCGTAGAATAAATAATAAACACCTCCAATAAATGAAAAGATGCAATGAATAATTACGTATTATTTTGAAGAATATTACTTGGTAGAATTGAATGCTTGTTCCCATAAATCGAGTACATTTTTATGTAATGGCAGTTAAGTAATACATTGGATTATTTTATCGTTTAAATCTGGAATATGTGATTTAAAAAGACAAAAACGAAAATGTTCAATGCTCTCGCTTTTGTTCATTCAGTTTCCCAGACCACTACTCTTCCATCGACCGGAGTATGTTCGTGAAAGTCTTTTATATTCAGAGAGTAAGATTCAAATCCAATATAAATAAAATGCAATCCATCAAAAATACAACGTCTGCGTGCAGTTATAAATTGAAAATAGCAAATCGAAGAATTAATTATTTTTTTCTGCCCACAGAGGGCTAATCATAGAGGGAACAAACAAGGGCAGACAAAGGGATTAAGTCGATTACATCCACCCCAGTCTGTTACTGGTACTTGTTTAATCGACCCCGAAACGATGAAAGGCAAAGTCGACCTCGGCGGAATTTGAACTCAGAACGTAACGGCAGACGAAATACTGCTAAGCATTTCGCCCGGCGGGCTGACGCTTCTGCCAGCTCGCCGCCCTAATCGAAGAATTGATTATCGTTTAAAATGCTTCATGTCTGTCCTGCTTTGATCATTATTTACTCTTTACTCTCCTGTCGATCTTCATGGCCCATTTTTCTTTGAGGGAAATATGTTCAGCTATGTGAAATCGTTCTGAGTCCAAAATCACCCGAGGTCGACCTTGCCTTACATCTTTTCGTGGTCGATAAATTAAGTACCAATTGCGTAGTGGGATCGATCTATTCAGCTAACTCCCTCCCAAAAAATTTCAGGCCTTATACCTATAGGAGAAATGATTATTTTCTAATCATGGGCGTTAGTATATTAGAAGTTTGAGCAATACCAGTTATACAGATATTAATATGATATTGGTGAATCTCTACAGAAACAGAACTTTCACTGCGTTTATCGTAGCATGTTTACCCCTCACTGATATGTATCGTTCACAAAATGGTTATGCACATAATAGCAAACGATTCATCGTCGAGATATAGATGTAAGTGTTAAATAAAACGAACACAAAACAGTCAATAATTGTACAAGACCCTAAACTTTAGGTGATTTAGATAATAGGCATGCGGGATCAAGATTTAGCTGGGTACAACAAAATGTACACAATTCTAATTTCCATATTATATCCTGTCGAGATTAAATCACACACGTTTCTTGTACGAATGCCACGCATTAACCCACGATAATATATCATCAACTACTTCGACTGAAGCATGTATCTATTGCGCTCAATATATTATGCGGATAAAGTACACAAATACACCACTGAGAAGTCGTAGATGACTATTATATTCAACAACATAACAAATACGGCGTGAGTATGAGAGTCCAACAGAGATGCAGCAGCCAATCCATAATAAAATTTGTTTAAACGATCACAAGGTGATATTATATTAGTATAATTTAGCATTTATTTTAGTTCATAGACTTTTAAATAATGGGGAATTTTTCCCTTTAAGATAAACCAATCGGTATTTAGCTAGAATGTAAAAGAGCGTGGTGTGTTGGGAAATGGGTAAGAAAGAAAAAGAAGCAATAATTTTCCTATAATGCCAGAAGGATACGTGTTTAAGTCTTTGAAGTAAACGACCGAAATATTGTTAATTTCAAACTACCATTGAATAACTTTAGTTTGTTTTTTTTCCAATATATATTTTCACTTCTGTATTTATATATAGTTTTGAATCGTTTTTTTTTTTTTTTCGGAAATTCCTCTTTCGCTTTAATTTGTGCAAAAATTGTTGAATGTTTCGTATCT
>NC_068985.1:100825579-100826135 GCF_001194135.2 Octopus bimaculoides | reverse complement strand
ACACACACACACACACACAAACACACACAACACAAACACACACGCACGCACGCACACACACAACACAAACACACAGCACAAACACACACACAAACACACACACGCAAAAAAACACACACATACACATATATACATATGAACTTCTCTATATATGGGTTTATATCCATTTATACTCATAAATATATACATCCTTCTATACGTGCCCATGCACAGTGGAATTTAAGGTATGTATGTGCGTGTGTTTGTGTGTGTGTGGTGTTGTATGTATGTATATACAAACACATACTCACACACACGCGCACACACACACGCACACACACACACACACACACACACATATGTATATATATATATATATATATATATATATGTATGTATGTATATATAAACACATAGGTGAGGCTGTGTGGTAACATGCTTGCTTCCCAACCACATAGTAGAAAACAGCTGAGGCACCTATTTTCTACTATAGCCTCGATCCGACTAAAACCTTGTGAGTGGATTTGGTAGATAGACACAGACCTGTTGTATGGAAGAACCATTTTAACGATGCGTA
>NC_068985.1:100822245-100825569 GCF_001194135.2 Octopus bimaculoides | reverse complement strand
TATTTTTCTAACGCGACTCTCTCTATTTCTATCTCCCCCTCTCATTCTTCCCTCTACTGTTCGTCGCCTCTACATGTCACTACTTCTCCCTCTCTCTTTCTCTATCTCTTGTTACTCGTCCTTCGCCTCTCACCGTTACTACTACTATCTCTCTCTCTCTCTCTCTAGCTCTCGTTGCTCACTTTTATTCTACTTCGTCCCCTCCTTTTCCCTCTGCTACTCTTTCTCTTCATACAGCCTTGGTCCCGTGTGTGCGGCTGCTATTTCTTTTTGTTTTTGGAATCACCAAGCTCGCACGTACTTCTTTGCCCCTCCTGTACCTGCTTCACAGCGTTGGAGACATACACACTTCACGTCTGGCTGTACATCCTTTTTGTTTGTTTATTTCACCGTTTCGTTTTCCTGTCTTGTTTTCCGTCCGCCACTACCCTCCACGAAAACAATTTAATTTGTGTTTGTGGGAAGAACCATTTTAACGATGCGTACTGCCTTAATTCTTCGAAACGCCGGAGTTTTAATGGTAGCAGCTGATGAAGGGGATGTTTCTATGTGGCCTGCTTGTTTGTTGCACCTTGTTTACCATTTTGTCCTTGTTCATTTGCCACGTCATGTACCCAGTTATGTACCTATATGTACATGTCGATGAACGTATATACAAGCATGTACATATATATGCATATACTCATATATTGTTTATATATATATATATATATATATATATATATATACAGAGAGAGAGAGAGAGAGAGAGAGAGAGAGAGAAAGAGAGAGAGAGTTAGAGCTAGATAGATAGGTAAATAAATAAATAGATAGACAACCAAATATAACCGTCATTGGAACTCACACACCAGGTACAAGAAAATTTCTTCAATAATGTTTCCCCCTCTTATATAGACCATTCTACTTGAATAATGGAACTGCAAATAGAATATCCTTTTGTATCTCACTTCTATATTCATTCTCTTACTTCTGCCCGTATTTTAGATCTTCTCTACAATAATTAATACTCAAACATTTTCTCACACCGTCTCTGATGAAGGGATGTATAAAATATCCCGGAAACAGCTGTAAGACATTTTCGGTGGAATTTGCACTGAGAGCGTAAAGAGGGACGAAATATCGTTAAGCATATTTCCCGTCGTCCTCCCTATTCTGACAGCTTGCTACCTTAATATTGATGATAATTAACACGTCAATTTTGAATGATGCCAAAAACATCTTTAATGCCATGTCTGTGAAGTGTTTGAGGACACCATTGATAAGATCTGCTTTTGTAATCTATAATTCACTTGTGATTTGTGGAACTCAATAAAATCTTACCCATGTTCTATATATTTTGCAGAAATATGATATATTTGTGTAAAGTGCAGCTAATTGAGAATGTTGCTATTAACGTCAACAGCAACACAGAAATGAAAAATCTCAGCAGACAAGTATTGATTACCACACTCAGAGATATTGAAAGCACTCAATATAAATTGATCAGCTATTTTACAACCATGATATGTCGACTGTAACAGTTCAAAATAGAAAGTATCAAAATAACTAATACGCAAAGCAAACATAAAGGTTACGGATAAATTATGAATCATCTCTTCTATACAGATGAACTAAAACTATTTGTATGTAGAAATACTCTACGAAATATTATTCAGTAAATCACACACGCTATGAAAGGTAGGATTAATCGAGATGGATATGTCATAACTACAATGACAGGCAAACGCTAACTAAATGTAAGAACATTAAATCTGATAATTCGAAATCAGAAAATTACTATCTATCCGCCTTTGCTCTTCTTGGTTTACATAAACTCCTACCCACTGCACACAACAGTAATTCTTTGAAATAGATTAAGCTTTGAAGTAGAGCATGCAGAGTCGAACATTGGAACTGTGGGCTAAAATGTTCAGAATGGGTGATACACCTTTCATCACCATTCGAACTATCCGTGATTCGGTGGTGCAAAACCACACGTTGATACTTCTCGGCTTTCTACATGAATCTGTCATGACTTCCTCAACGAGGGCAGGCTAAATTAGATAGTACAACAGACATACCAGTGTAAACAGGACTGCATATTTTCACTGGAACAGCGGAGAAAATAAGAGTGCCAAGTTATTTAGAAGTGGTACGTCGTGGAGGAAAATCATAACGTGGAATGGACTACAACTTTCAATTCTTCTAGAAAATGTTATAAGATAATATAGAGTTCACTATAGATTATTTTACCCAATGAAATTAACACCGCATTTTACACATCCTGGATATACACAAAGACAATTCTCGTAAATAAAGTATACCTCTGTCTCTAGCTCTTTCTCTCTTTCTTTCTTTCTTTCTCTCTCTCTCTCTCTCTCTCTCTCTCTCTCTCTCTCTCTCTCTCTCTCTCTCTCTCTCTCTCTCTCTCTCTCTCTCTCTCTCTCTCTCTCTCTCTCTCTCTCTATTCCACACACACACAACGTTGTGCATACACGCTGACTTACAACAACCTGTTTCTGCTAAATCTATCGTCACTCTAATTTTACATATAGTTGATATTCTGCTCACAGTCGATCGTAAATCTACCCGGAATTTATGTATCCTCATTTTTATTCACGTTATTCATTATCCGATATGAATTTCAGACACGTTATAAAACTTACTTTTAACTGTTAATTCCTTCCCTTTATCTCATTATTATATAGAGAACAGGGGAATACTCATCGAGTAAGTTAATCCCTTCTTTCATACGGTTTAATACTTTTATATGGTATATTCACACGCACACACACACACACACATAATATAGAACAAAAACGCAACAGAGGACTATAAAACATTCGGACAGATGGACGATACAAAGGTGGACAAGAGAAACAAGATTTAGAAGGACAGGCAAAATATACGGGTCATTTTTCGCCTTCATTAATTAGTCGAGTTACCAGAAGTCTTTACTGTTTCGGGAAGTTACACTTGAGATAGTTCGATTTGGTTGTCCTTCAAAATGTTTAAGCTAAGAGCATTAGAATTTTTTAAAAGAAAGATAGCGAACGTGTACGGCAACAAAGACAAAACACGGAAACATGGTACACAATTACAAATACAAACAACAAGAATATGATTGCAGGTGTCTTTCGACTGTGAACGAATCAAATTGAGACGGATGTGTCATCCTGAAGACTTTTGTGAAAAGCATTGCCGAAGCTTCCACGCAGTGGGACTGAACCCGGGACGATGTAGTTGGTAAACAAGCTACTTACCACACAGCCACTCCTGCGCCTATATATATCTATATATCTATATATATATATATATAAATATATATATATATATATATATATA
>NC_068985.1:100813821-100820901 GCF_001194135.2 Octopus bimaculoides | reverse complement strand
TGTGTGTGTGTGTGTGTGTGTGTGTGTGTGTGTGTGTGTGTGTGTGTGTGTGTGTGTGTGTGTGTGTGTATTATCACGATTGATATATTTCCTGATTTTGTAAATTTGGACGATATACATTCAAGTACGTCCATAGGAGATATTTGAACGGATTGAAGAAATTAGTTTGGAAGACATTATTCAGAATACACAAATACAAAACAAAACAATAAACATACACCATATAATATTTTGAAAACATACGCAATAGATTACACATTTTTGTGAAGTTTCTAGTCGAGGCAGTTGACATGGTATTTAACGTGATATCCTTCTGATTTGTAAATTGTAAAAGGCGTAAATAACCTAAACTGGATTTGGGTTCAGAGCATAAAAAACCATAACAAACTCCCTCAAGAAATATCTTCAGAAAATTTAGTACCACAAGTGAGAATCCCTTCTCCAAATTTAGGATATTTAAACTTATTTTTCATGTGAAGGTTATTAATATTCTGTGTATAAATAACTAAAAGTCAAGTCCAATACAACTAATTAAGTTTCACTTGCTATTCACTTGCTCATGTGTCTTGTATGATATATTTACTTCAAATTGACTTGAATTCTATTATCGTCAAAGACACTACTTCTTCTAGGTTTCCAATCATCATAAACTTGCTTTTTCGTTGCTCTGGAGTTTCTTTTTATTATTAATATTGTTGTTGTCGCTAAGCAGAAATGCCGCATTTATGAATACTTTATTTCAGGAGTGTGTAATTTGCATCATAAATTGAAAGCTGCCATGTTAACTAATATTCAACTGCCAAAATGGAATGATTATATGTTCAAGCGATCCCATTATTTAACACTTAACCAACATATATACAAGCATTTAAATCTGACTAGGCTATTCATTTATGCATGACCTTTCTCTCAACTTACCTTACCATTTCATATATCAGTAGAGTGTACCTTGTCATAAGAATTCTTGATCGCCTATGTTCTACGTTCAAACATTAATATTTATACGAAGGTTACGAACTGCCGGTAAAACCTCAACATCGTGTGAAGGACTATTTGACCTAATGGTGTGGGTTGAGTGGTTTTACACACAGTACACTAATAATGAAAATGTAAATTAATAAACTAAATTGGCATATTGCAATGATTTGTACAAGGCTCTTAATACAATGTAGCTGTGTCCATTAGGAACAATATTTCCGATTTTCTACTACTCCGACTTCCGATTCATTTTGAATATCTTCTCAGTTTTAATTAACGTCATAGCTAATTTATTCAACCACATGTGAATTTAATGCTGACGCAGAATCGGGAAAGACTGCGCATTTTTAATGCATTTCAGTATTTCACATATCAAAATTATTAACCTGTGAGATCTACATATATAGAATGGTGTAGCATAATTCCTAAAAGTGTTTAACAACCGACTGATTTTCAGGATTGATTAAATGTAACTTTCAGAAAATCCGAATTACGTATGACATAATTATTGCAATTCCGTATTCTTCAATTATATGAATAACATTTGTCCTACGTTATTTAATACTCATCTTTTATTCTTTTTATATCTGAAATATATATATATATAAATATCCTAATACATCTGAACAACGTTTCAAAATCACAAAATATTATCGGATTATTACAAAGATATACGTGTATGTACATCAGTGTTCTAGTTATAATGAATAAAAATATTTAAGCTCGTCTTGGAAATCTACTTGATGCCTATCAAAGTTTGATATTTGTTGCCACACTAAACTCTCCAACCTTCATTTGTTCTGTTTCTTGTGCCAAGTATTGATTAATAAATATGTAAGTACGAGGTCTGATAAATAAGTATCAGTTCTGTTGCCATAGTCACGAAGCTAATGCACGCAGAGTTAAGCCGCTTGGGACAGATTCACCATGTATTCTACTGTGGATGGGCATTAAGTTTCATCGTTATAGCTCACTTCCGTTGTTTACATCATTGCTTGGAAGGAAGGTGTGTAGCGTGTGATCGTCGCATTGATCATGAGAAAGTGGTCATGGCTGTACCTGCTTAAAGACCTATCCAAACTTGCAGAAAGTGTATGAAGAGGTGGGTGTGATCCTCACACAAATGTACGCGTGGTTAAGACGATTCCAATATGGGTTTCAGCAAAATTGCGTGCAGAAATTCAACCTTCTCTTTTGCCATGGTAAAACCGACAATCACACGCTACGCACCTTCCTCCCGGTGAGCTAGAACGTTATAAAGTAGGGCATATGAACGGCAGTGTTGAAGTGGCAGTGTCAAGCGGCTTTACTCTGCGTGCTTTACGTTCATTAATATGACTACAGCCTGCATACTTATTGAGCAGACCAGGTATATATGTATGTAGAGACAGACACATAGAAAATTACACACACACACACAGATATGTGGGTGTCAGTATGTCTGTGTGTCTGTAGAGTGTGTTTTGTTCAGTTCATATGCAGAGAAGCAAATGCAATGTTTTTATGACGCTGAATGTGCAATGATTTTTTTTTTTTTTTTCTATATTCATTCTTCGTTTCATATATAAATCAGTTTCCATTTTGGGTGTTTAATGAAATATAAACAAGTTATTCATAGACTCATGAATCCATAAAGACGTTCAGAAATTTCAGCACACATAATTATGTGTGTAACCTTTGCCTTTATGTAAATATAGCATTCGATATGCTGTCAACGACAACAGAGTTAACGTTGTTGCTTTATTTTTCTTCTTACGCTGAATGAAAATATTTCCTTTGTATCCTTTTCATTCTAATATGAAGCTATATTTCTACAGTTTGAATCTCTTTGCCTCAGGCTGCACTTTAAAACTGCAAATATACAGCATCAAATCTAGCAAAATCTGATGTTCAAGTTAACACTTTTAATAAAATATACAACATTTGGCAATTTAAGTACTATCCACTTACTGAGTGGCTGTGCACGTGAATACCAAATATCGTTTCTACCATGGCTCTCGTAATATTTCTTGTCAATTCTCTTATTTCCCGTATCGTATATATTCATTTGTAAGCTTAAAGCATTTCGAATATTACTGAGTTGTATGTCGGAAATAAATATTGGAAACTAATTTCATGCACGGTACTTTCTATGATAGATGTAATTCTATACACAATTCTCGACTAAGGTACGAGCAATTAAGCTGATGAGTATGCATGTATACATTGGAAAAATATGAGGCCATATATATATATATATATATATATATATATATATATATATATATATATATATATGCACTGAAACAAGTAGAAGAATAAAAGAATATATATATAAAGTACATAGTGCCGGAGATGTTCTTCGCTGATGATAGTGCGATGGTTGACCTCAGCGCTGAAGATATGAAAACAATGTAGACAACTTTGCCAGCTTAAATATTAATGTCAGAAAAGCCGAATGCCTTTACGAAACACTAGAGAACCTATGTGCCTTCTAACAGAAGGAAACATCACTACTAGATATGTAAAGCTGACAGGAAGCAAGCGTTCAAACACCTAGTCAGAGTTTGTGCTTCAGTTGGCTGGCTGCAGGAGTGGCAGTGGTAATTAGGCATGAAATAAATCTATGGCTTCTCTCTCAGCTGTAGGTCTGTGTACCCCTTACCATTTTAAGGCAATACATGTAAATATTTGTTTTTCTTTATCGATTGATAATGAAATTGTTCGTAAAAATTACGCCTTTTTAAACACCGACAATTTAGTTGATTTTAGTCTTCAAAAGATTGTTCTGTTTCATGAGGAAGGACAAATATATTTGTAGTCGCTTGAAGAAGCGAAACTAACCGCAGCAGAAAGGTTTCATTGTTAGTGAATCGTTTTTCTTTTCAATCTGAATGTTGAGCAACGGCAAATTACACAACCTGGCCTATGCTTTATACATGAAATCCACAATTTTACAACAGTTAATTCATCACCCTCTATATAAAAGACCACACGTCCATATATTTTCTGTAGAATATTCTTCCAAAATTGAATTATTTAATGGATTGAATATTCACGTTTTTCTTTTTAAATAAGATATGTATGTTCATTTATAATATTCAACTAATTTTATTTTAATGACGAGTAATCTAACAGATAGTTACTAGAACATGTTTACATCGGGTTGATTTATTGAATTAAATATAGTAATTTTACTTTTTTATTGATTTAATTATTGTGAATTTTAAAAAGTGCTATTTCAAGTATGAGTGCCAAAATTAAATTGCTAAATAAATATAATTTATAATGGTATGGATATGAATAATTACATTTAAAGTACACTAAAAATGAGTCACTATAGCTATATCAGAGCCGTTGGATTTTTGTTGCGCTGTACCGCTCATTATATTCAAACACAAATATAAGCAATTTCATGTACTGTCGGAAATTTTCTCTAAACAATTTCTGCTCATCAGTTATTTGTAATAGTCACATCATTTAACCTTCATCTAAATGCTTAACCGATATTCGTATTAGTGAATGAGGGAAGAACATTTCACTACTAGTCTCACCTATCGTTTAGAATAACAAAAGCGAATTCATTTAAAAATCATACTGCCCAGAGTAAAAACATACTGCACAACTTTCAAATATGGAAATGTATATTTAATAAATAGAAGTGAGAGGCATCGAAAAGATGAGGTGATCACGACTAAAATTATTTGAATACCTATCAGTTGGAAATTAGATGAGCCAGAAGTAAAAGATACGTATACACTCGTGCACAAATTTGTTTATGTATGTGTGTATGTATGTATGTTTGCATATGTATGTTTGCATATGTATGTATGCATATATGTATGCCTGTGTGTATGAATATGTGTGTGTATGTATGTGTATGTAGGTATGCATGCATGTGTGTATATATGTTTTGTGTGTATATGTATTAGGTCACCAAGTATGAAATTTGTAGTAGTTTATATGGTAACATTTGACAGTTGCTCATTTTGCGCCATTATTATATTTGACAATCTTTAGTTTTTGTTAGAAAGCTAAAACATCTCTTTATTCATTCTAACTCATTTTGCGCTTTATTAAGTGTTTATAAATCGTTTTTTGATGATTTTGTTTTCAGATGGATGAATCGGAAATTCATACAGCTTTGAAATACGAGTTCTTTCTTAGAAATACAGCATCACCGACAATTTGGAGTATTAATGAAATATTACATTCTAATGTGATTACGCAGCAGACAATATGAAATTGCTTTGCCAACTTTCGTTCTGGTAACATTTGTCCTCACAAATGAGCCAAGTGGTTAACCAGAAACAAAAGTGGATAATGACGAACTGAAAACCACTGTCGAGTTAGGTCCATCTCGAAGTGCCTTTGAATTATCGTTATTCGTAGGTGATATCAAGCAAACAATATTGACTCACCTACTTCAAATCGGTAAAGCGAATCGTAAATTTGGATACGTGGGTCCCATATGAACTTAATGAAAATCAGAAAAAGCAACCTTAGGAAGACTGCATTTTGCTACTATCTCGTCACAAATATGAATCATTTTTGAATCGAATTGTAACATGTGATGAGAAATGGCTCCAATACAACAACCGTAAACGTTCAGCACAGCGCTTGGACAAAGACGAGCCACCAAAACACAGTCCAAAAAGTAAAATTCATCAAAATAATCTGATGGTGTGTGTTTGGTGAGATCCACTATGGCGCAGGTGAGATCCACTATGATTTCATTAAACCTGACTCATCTATCACTGCCGAAATATACTACGGTTAACTGGACCAAATGAGGCAGAAACTTACAGAAAAACAGCGTAGATTAGTCAAATGATCCACACCCAATTTATTGCAAGACCACGCCAGACTACACATAGCAAAAATGATATTGACGAAACTAAAGGTTTTAGATTTGGAATTTCTCCATCATCTACCATACTCACCTGATCACGCCCCCACTGACGTTCTCAGAATTTGATAACTTTTGATAGGAAAAAAATTAATTCCAACGATACTGTAAAGCAAGCCTTCCAAGATTCTATTGACTCTAGACTGCCAGGCTTTTACAGTTCCGGGAGGGACAAGCTACCGCTGAAAGCGAAAAAGTGTATTGACAATATGGGTGCATATTTTGATGAATAAAATAATTCCTTGTATTTATAAAACGTTAGCAAACTTATTTTTTCTTTTCTACAAATTTCATATTTGAAGAGCTAATATATGTCAAGGATAAACCTCAATACTGAATGTATGGTGCAATGAACATTCATAATCGATTGGTATTTATATCTTAATGAAAGTAGGATCAAACAAGACAAAACGAACAAACAAAACAGGTAGCGGAATCGTAGATATAGCCCATATCACGCAGGAATGAAAAACTGAAGTGTAATTTTCATGTTGCTGTAAACGGAAAGAAGGCAACACACTGACTTTTATTCTACCTGTACAGGAAATCATTTCAGTCATCAGTAACAGTCCTTCCACTCTACACAAATAAATCGAAAACAATACAAATAAAATAAATAATAAACAAATAATACTCATCAAAATGTTAATGCGTCAATTTAAACACTTATGCAGCTTTGGTTAAATCTTGTTGAATTGCAAATCAGTTTTATACTCATCATATATACTCTCTGCTTAATAAATATTGTACTAAATACTACTGGAAATGTCAAAGCATTTCTATAGGTCTAATCAACAATGCAGGGACTACTCGAGCCAGGTTTGATTAGTCGTGAAAGATATAAGAAGTGTAAACTACATATAAACACAAACATAATTACTCAATTAGTTATATGTGTGCGTGTATATATATATATATATATATATATATATATATATATGCCTTACCCCTCTTGTTCTTCCTCTGTTACTACTACGTATCTCCTTTTCCCCCTCGTATTTCCTCTCTTTCTCTTTTCCTCTCGTTGCTCAGCTATTCTTCTACTTCCTCCCTCTCTTTCTCCCTCTACCACACTCTCTCTTCCCTTTACACCGGCATGGTCACATGCTTCCGGTCATTAATCCTTTCCTTCCTTGTCTTTCGCCAAGCAACGCACGCCACCACTTTGTCTCTCTCGGTTCCGTGCCTCATCGCGTTCATACACACATAATTTT
>NC_068985.1:100812489-100813312 GCF_001194135.2 Octopus bimaculoides | reverse complement strand
CATATATATATATATATATATATATATATATATATATATATATATACACGCACACATATATACATATACATATGTATATTACGTGTGTATGTGCAGATAACATGTCCATGAATAATTATTTCTGCCTTTCTCGCTATATATATATATTTATATTTATGTATATGCATACACATATATGCATATATAAGTATATACACATATGTAAACATACATACATGCATACATAAAGCATACATATATTACTAAATGCATGCGCATAATTGCATATATGTCACAAGCTGAAATCTCTCTAACATAAAAATACAAAACGAATTTATGGATATCAAGCCATGTAACTGATCTCTATTGTATTATGTTTTCTGATATTGGCCAATTCGCATACTTATTAATAAAAAAAGTTCCAGTGGGTTTGAGTAAATGCTTATTCAGCCATCAAGTAACTAAAAGAAAGTAGCAATGTGTAGTATTCTAAATTTGTGCATGCTTCATTAATAGTAAGAAAAAAAAACATGTGTACTAAATTCCAAAGAATACGCAAAACTGCCAAATCTGCGATGGCTTCTCAATGAATATGAGAGCTTATCAAAAGTTCTTTAAGATTAAGATCAAAAATGAAAATAAAAGCAATAATTTATCAAGAGAAAATAAAAGCAACATATTCACATATAATCTGTTTAGAGAAATATTAACTCGTCTAAGACATTTAGTAGAGACACACTTACAAACATAAACATATAGAGAAGTATATAGGCTCATAGATAGATATACATTGATATATATATATATATATATATATATATATATATATATATATATATATATA
>NC_068985.1:100811227-100812186 GCF_001194135.2 Octopus bimaculoides | reverse complement strand
TATATATATATATATATATATATATATATATATATATATATACACACACATACAGACACGCACACACACCCATATATATGTACATACACGTTATCCTATATAGTGTAAACGTGTATGCATACCTATACCGTGTGTACAAAAAATTCTCGAAATCATACGTACGATAAATTTTTTATGAAATTAGTATTTACGTTTGCTTCGCATGCGAGGAAGTGGTTTCAGATCGCCATACATTTGCGTGATTTACATTTTACAAGATATTGCATGCTATGTGAAAGAGTCGTATTTGACGCGGTATTCATTTCAGTGCAAACATGCATAATACACAAATGTCCAGGAAAAACAATTTTACTTCTGCAATTATACATTACCAATCACCGGAAGCTCTCTATTAAGAAACTTAATTTTAGACTTTTAACTTCAGTTTAACATTGAATATTTGGCGTAAAACCTTTCGTCACTACCAATCGCTATCTGTCACCTATATGATTGTAGTGCATCTGCAGTACGCATTCGGACCTCTTAAACTTTCTCTCTCCCCATGCATACTAGTTGATATTAAATCCAATTCTGTGCCTAACATAGGGGAATGCTCAGCTTGATTAATAGATTCGTTAAAAAATTCACATATGAAAACCGTTAGTCATGCAAATTGAAATATTGTATAATTGTATCAAAATCTTATTTCTATTATTTAATTTATGTGTCTGAAGAATTTCTAATAGGAATTCCCTTGCATATCTATTTATTATTTAAAACTATGCACTTCCTACCAGCGAATAAATCATGTGTAATGATGAAAAATAGTAGCAAGAAAATGTTTAGCTTCATGATGGGGTATACAATAATTCTGCAAACTATATTTCCTAAATTTTCAACTTTAACTTACTTCCTATCTATACAATGAGCACAGCAAAATAATAGATTGTAATGATGGATTAAGGTATATATATATATAT
>NC_068985.1:100795641-100808246 GCF_001194135.2 Octopus bimaculoides | reverse complement strand
TATATATATATATATATATATATATATATATATATATATATATTTGTGTGTGTGTCTGTATGTGTGCGTGTATATGCACATATATATGTGTATGTCTCACTGTATATATGTATGTGTGTGTATATATGATATGCACACACACACAATCAACTACACACATATATTAATCGCCTCTATGATCTATAATCCGTTAACTATCGTTTCTGTTATAACAATGATATCTGTTAAATATATTTTATTTTCAAATCCATTTATTATTTCTCAGTATATGTGTTAATTTGAACCTTCTAATCAAATAGTTATAACAGTATATACATGCATACTCCACAATGTGGGATAAACTTGTGATCACACATTTAGCCAACCGTCGATTTAAAATAGTTGATTCTTACGATACTTCTGCCATTGCCCGTGTTCGCATATCTGCACAAACACACAAAAAGATGGGAAATACTGAAAAACAAGAAACAAATACGTTTCAAGTTATGTTTGTTGGTAGTTCTTAGATTTGTGTGACGTGTGTGGCTTACAATATAGGGCATTCGTCACTGTTTGCGCGAGCGTGTGAGTGCATATGTAAGCGGGGATGTGTTTGCGTACGTCTGTTTGTTTGTGTTCGTGTGTGTGTATGTGTGTGTGCGAGCGTGCATGTGCGTGTGTGTGAGCTTGACTTCCTGTGTGTGTGTGCGCGTGTGTGTGTGTGTGTATGTTGTGTGTGCGTGTGTGTGTGTGTATGTGTGTGTGTGTGTGTGTGTGTGTGTGTATTCATTGTGCTTCGGCGGATATTTCACAGAGGGAGCAATCATTTTATTCTGGTACATAGTGGAACAAGGGCCCAGTGATGCATGGAGTTCGCGCTGTATGAGCCGAACCAAAATACACTCACAGCGTGAATTGTGTTGTATACCGAGCGGAAGTTGTGAGGGATTAATTTCTAGCTTTCGCGTCTGCTTTCACGGAGATGTTCCGTGAACAGGGGAAGCAAAAGGGGTTAGTTGTGACTAATATACAATATTTAAGCTTTATGGAAGCAAATGACGCCTGTAGGCTTTGACTCCAGAGATGCAGCTGTTGATTCATTCTGGTAAGCAGATGAGGAATGGACGTTTTACAGTGGGATCTGGATAGCTGATGGAAAGAGAAAGAGGGAGAGATTATAACTGAGAGAATGAGAGAAATAGAGGGAAAGAACAGATGAGCAATATAAAAACTTGACTGAGGTTCCCAGAGGAGTGTACACATATTGAGAGATGAAAGAGAGGTATTTGCCAACGAGAAGTTTGTGTTGATCTCTTTGCGTGAGAGAGATAGAGTGTATAAAGCATACACGACATACATCACCTGCAGCTTTAGCGCTGAAAAGAGTTACAAAGGGAAATATATTTTTTGATATAGCCATTAAAACATATTGAAATAATTTTCAATTAAGGTTAACAACCTATGTTATGCAAAGAAGAATGAAGAATAAGTAAAAGATTGATTTATCGCCCGAGGGAAAACAGCAGTGCAGACTGGAAGTATGTAGTATTGGAAAAAAATGACTAGCATTCCTTGTTGTGGATGGCGTATGAATATCCGGTAACCAGTTTTATTGCACACACACGCACACGCACGCACACACACACACACACACACACACACACACACACACACACACACACACACAATACGTGAAGTATGTACATAGACAGAAGTGCAAACTTCCTTATACATTAATTCAAATATATACATGCATACCTAATCAAACATATATTTAGCTACACACACACACAGCTGATGATGGAAATATGTTGGATTGTTCGTATGGGTGTGGAATAGTCTTATGACACATATCGTTTTCACATATACGTATATATATATATATATATATATATATATATATATATATATATATATATGTGTGGGGTGGGGGGGGTTGTATATATATATATATATGCACACACGCACATATACATGTATATATACACACACACATATATACATATATACACACACACACATATAAACATATATATATATAAGAGTGGGTTTGAATTTCTTAAATTACTTTTCTTTGCGTTTTCTCTCAGAACTGCAAAAGTAGAAATCTAATCTACTGCATCAAATGCCCAAATTGTGAAGAACTGTACCTTGGCCACACAGGTAATGCACTATCGGAACGCTCACATGTGCATCGACAAGAGATTAAAAAAATACAAAATAGAGATCCGCCAAATACCACCGAGTAACCATCTGGCAATATGTGCTCGAAAAACTTTTATATTTCCATTCCATAAACTTTACAACCTGAATGAAATTGAGATAAATCGCAAGGAAAAGGACTTTATTAAGAAATTAAAACCGACTCTTAACAAACAATGATTAAATTAATCTTACTTGGGGTTTAAAAATCTTACCCCTATAACTAAAACACAAGAAATCTCTCAAATGGCTTCATTTCTAAAAATAAACATTGAAAAATGGTTTAGCATCGTCTCTAAAAATATCCAAACACCTACTGCTGCTGTCCCAAGGAATGTGTAAAAAACACAAAAGGACAGCCAGTCAACTACAGGACATCTGTCAGACGGGACATTGATCACTGCTATGAAGCAGGAAAGTATACTAGCCCCTATATATATTTAATACTCAATATTTCATATATTCAATAAGACATTCAATACTTCATTTCATGTTACTATTTATATTATGCATTCCATATTCTATTTCCCACATTAATTTTATAAAAATATAAATAAAACAAAAAAAAACAGACAGAATTGTAACTCTTTTAAATAATATATTTCTCTATACACTATCATACACACCCCTTTTTCATATATATATATATATATATATATATATATATATATATATATGTATATATATATACAAACACACACACACGTGTATATATATATATATATATATATATATATATAAAGAGAGTGAGAGGGAGAGAGAGATGCGTAAATTATTTGGTAATAGATAGAAAGGTAGATAGACAGATAGAGAGACAGACAAGCAGGTAGATAGATAGATTGTTAGATACACAGAGAGCGAGAAAGATAGAGCGTAAGGGAAAGAGAATAAGGGAGAGAGATACGTTTATTCATCTCCATTTCGAATCCACAGCTTACTTCATGGTAATTAAATATTACATCTATATTTATACGAATATATTTAATTTTATGTGTACATGTATTTACTATTTAACATCATAAGGCTTGAATGCATATATTGATATAAGATGCACTGGTGGACCTAAAATTCGAGCCATCATCAGCTAATAACCTTAATTGTCATTTCTTCCCAAGCATTTTTTTTTCGTTATTTATGAATGTTTCACTTTTATTTATTCCTTCAGGATATTTCTATTAATTTTCTTGACTTTGGATTGGATTTTTATTCGTTTAATGTGTTTTGTTGTTGCTTTTTAAACTAATCTTCCGTTAGTGCTTCAGAAGAAAATACATAATTTTTGTGTAACATGGTATTTTGAGAAATAAAATGAAATTCTGCCATTCTTTTCGGAAAAAAAAAATCATTGAACTTTACCAATATTAAGCACTTTATTTGCTGCGATCGACAGCCAAACCACTCGTATATGGATATAAAGCTTGAACAAATATTATTATAGCAAAATGTGAAAATAAATTCAAATAAATTTCGTATGTTTGCGATCAATGAAAAATGCATTAAAAATCTTACAAAATATTTCGAAAACTTATCAGTGATCAATGACGAATTGTCATATTCTAATTCTCTCTGACATTCACAGACATTGCCAAATACATTCCCAATGATATAGAATGGAAGCACTACTGAAGAATCGAACAAAAACAAAGCAAAAGTAACTTTTCTACAGGTTTAATTCTTTCAATATTAAATTAATCCAAAAACTGACAGCAAATTCTTTTATAGTATTATTTTTGTTAATCCCCACTAAAATTTTAATTTGAAATACTGTTAAAATGTTCTTGTTATAAAATATTATTTCCTGGATTGATTATTCGGAGAAGCATTGCAACAACGGACGGAATGCGTTATATTATCTAATTGCTTTCCACAACGTACTGATTTCAAATTTCGCTATTTTGGATTTTCAATTTTCATTTTCGTGCCACAAATAACAAGTACCGACCATATATTACAGTCTAAGTGTGTCCGACCGTGATATATAGATCAAAGTTGACATTTTAGTTTTTTACTCCAAGTGTTTACTCCAGTAACACGTACGTATTTGTAAGTCTTGCTCATATACTGCAACGGATTATAATATGCAATTAGCTGCGTATATTCTTCCATTCCAAAGTTCCTGCATGCACTAGATATATTTTATCTCGTATGTGCCAGTTGTTTTAGTCTTGTTATTATTTGTTTAGTTTGGGTTCATAGTGGCGCTGTTTGAAATTTTAGTTGAATGTATTGAACCGAGTGCATACTTTTAAAGCCTGGTTCTTCTTCTATCGGCTTCTTTTCTGAAACACGAAACTAACGAGGACCGAATCAGACTGAGACCGGTTGTCAAGTGATGGAGTCAGGTAGGGATAAGCACAGACATAAATACATACACATAAACATAAGTATACGCACGTACATACATACATACATACAGTTGAATTATATAAAATAGCTAATATTACACAGTGGAACCATCACCGAATTTTGACTTTGCCGAAATTTGTCATAGAAATATGTTAGAACATTTAAAGCAGCATTTGACCACACGTACTTTGGAGTTAACCTTTAAATCTATCTAACCGCTCTCGAGATCAGTTTCATTTGACCTATTTTACTAATCTCATTAATTATGTTATAAGACGTAAAACTTCTTATTTAATCAATGAGATAGAAACCATTTAAATATATTCTTAAAAGAGGAAAAAGCATATCGGTAAATTATAATCGGTGTGGGCAGAGACAGAAAATTGTTTAGAGATCACAGGAAAATATCCCTCAAATTACGATACATCGTTTTCAATAATACATTGTTTATAACTCTACATCTGCAAGAAATATTGAGAAATAAATAGCAAGAATAGACTGAACGATACACAACAGTGTACATATGTAAATATTCTTATTATGATATAGTAAAGTTATCTGTGTTTAACTGAAATCTATCAAATAGTTTTCAAGATATAAATAATTTCTTACATTACAACCCGTGAAAGTACTCATATACTAAAGTCGGAAATAGAAGCCGCGACCATATCTTTTTCAAGTGATATACCATGTCTTTTACGAATGAAAATTTCATGGAAAAGTGCGTTTGTCCAGATTCCATTTGTGTATATTCAGCGCGAAGCGAAAGTTGAATCAACGTAACATATTATTATATTTTTTCTATATATATTTTAAGTTTCGATCTAATCGTCCAGCTTCATTAAATATATTGTTAATTGAACCCAGTGATAATAGTTTGCTTTATTTTAGATGTAGACTATAATATAGGGTATAATGTTGATCGGTACAAGGAGATGAAATGTTTCGTTTTTCACGGGATATTCAATCGGATATAACAGCATAGCAACAGCTTCCTGTCTCAAACAAGCGTACGCCGGTGAGAATCAATTGCATTCATTTGTTTTAACACTAAGCCATCAGAACGTTATATGCTACACCTAATAAATAATTAATTTTTCACGAATTTTCTTTTACTTCATTTTATAATCCTTGTGCTTAATGAGAAATAACGGTTTCTTTCTCATTTTCGGTGATAAATATAAAAGTTAAATAGAAAAAGCAAGCAAATTATGTTCTGACACATTTGTTTATTTCTTTAATGTTCATCTGCTAGTTAAATGCAAGCTGAAGCATAACTAAGTAAACCGACTTGTGTGATTATTAATATCTCAATGCATTTAATGTTTATTTACCGATTTTTCGCTATACCATAATGCTGAATTTTATGATCAATTGCTTCCATAAATATATGGAAATTAAAATTAATTAAGCTAGAGATATTATTCAAGTAACTATGATTTATAACAATTTTTTAAAACTTTTATATTTATTTAATTTATGAAAGATTTTAAATTAGACATTTTTTTTCTTTATTAGTTCTTCCCTATAACTAAATCGGAAGATAATGTAACGTAAAACATAAAGTAAATCAATTAAAGAGATTTAATGTTCTACGTACATCATGTTCAACATCACGTTATTCATTTATCGAGGATTTGATTGGGTTTTTCTTATATTTAGCCGACTATTTTTTTCTTGAGAATATAATTGCTTTGCTTTCAGTAGAATAAATATCGTGACTTTATGATCCGGTCTTGCGTAGAAAAAGAAGAAAAAGAAGAAAAAAACTTATGAAATTATTCATTTATGAATTGCTCACTTATATTGTAAGAAACTCTTAATATCCACAACCCTCAACTTAATATATACTGCGGAATGTTTTCTAACTACAAGACTTGCTCCATCTGGAGGTTAAATATTTTGATCAAGAATTTAATACATACAAAAATGTGCATCAGTGTTGTTGCAATTAAGATAAATTCCTTATGTCGTTGGGGAACGTCAAGATAAGCGTTTTACTTATAAGACGGTGTTTCTCTTGAAATTCTCTGCGTGTAAGTACCCGTGTGCTTGTGTCTGTGTTTTGAACCTACAAACACTTGACAACTGTTGATAGTGTTTTGCGTCCCCAAAGCTGGGGGTTCGGCAAAAGGTGTGCGATAAATTAGAAATGAAGTACTGATATGGATTCATTTATTCGACTGAAGTTTCAATACGGTGCCGCAGTGGACTGAACAGGTAAAATATACAAATTAAAAAGGTAACATATACCGCCTCTTTAATAGTATTTATAAAACATATAGGAATACTATCGTACACGTAGCTATTTTGGTTATCTTAGCAAATAGCGCGGCACATCTAAAATTAAGTAATTATGTCATTTGTGGTTGAATTCATTAATTATCATGTCACTTAATTTGAAATTAACTAACATCTAGCAAACAATATGCCATTATGTATGGAAATTAACACTATACACGTGGAATAATTATGCAATTAATAAAACAACTAATCAACAAATAGAAGGAAACCAGTTATATAAATCAATCTTTACTACGCATTATCTATCTCACCTTTTCCTTTCAATCAGGGAAAAATGATTTAAAAGTTACATACAAACATATAATTGATATCGTAACGAAGCAGGCGAAATATATGTTTAAGTTAATACGTTTAAATAAATCGACAGATTTAGCAGCTAGCAAGCAGTTTAGAGGGGTACAACGAAATTCTCTAAAATACTTACTGTATAGTTATATAAAAAAGTGTATCGAGGGTCTTTTTGAAGCCAAAGGTTCATAAGGCTTGGTTCCGGATTCTGTGGTAAATTCATAAACTTTAATGGGAAGCTGGTCATCTGCAGGATTATTCACATTTACCAGCTGTGTGCACTGGAACAACTTTAAATGAAGACTTTTACCAAAAAATAATAATGTATCTCCCGGTGCAAGATTCCAGACCACAATTTTACGATCATGAATGCACCATCCTAACCTAAAAGCCTCGCGCCTCTGCAAACACGAACGTTGCGTCTCAGACATTCCTCAGTTACTCTGACGAACTATAATATGGGAACTTACTACAATGGAATTATTTACTTTAACACATTTGATTGTGGTGTATTAGTACCATTTATACTGAATAGTACGAAATTAAAATTATGGAAAGAATCCTGTTAACCTTTTTTTTTAATTTATGCGCCATTTTCAAGCCTAGCCAGGTCCATGGACCCGGTTTCCCGGTTTCTATGACGTATGTGTTTCCCCTAGCTGGACGGGACACCAGTCAATCCTAGCATTACTCAATAACCAGGAAGAAAGAGTGAGAGAGAAAGTTGGGGCGAAAGAGTACATCAGGGGTTGCCATTAGCCCCTGCCGGAGCCTCGTGGAGCTTTAGGTGTATTCGCTCAATAAACACTCAAAACGTCCGGTCTGGGAATCGAAACAGCGATCCTCCGACCGCGAATCCGCTACCCCATCCACTGGGCCATTGTGCCTCCACGTTAACATATTTGCTTGCATAAAATTATGTTGCAGCTATGTCGCCGTGTGCAAAACTTAAAGTCACTTCATATCACTTGAATTATACAAATGTTTTGTGTATGTGTTAGGGTTATAATAGGACTGCTGTCTGAATTAAGTGTAGACGTTACATGTCATGAATTTCTGTATATAATATGAAAATAATTTATGGTGTTAAAATAAATATATTATTCAACAATGCATGATAGTTTTCATTATGGGTATGGCTTTTAACTCTATCCAGTAGTGGGGTCCTCGTTCCAGAGTTTACGGTTTTTCAGGAATGTTGTCGACTTGTTACCACTACTGTCCCCATGTCTACTGTGATCTAGATAAGTAGCACCGTAGTTATTGGTTAACTAGCAAGACATTTGGGAGTATGAAACTCGTAAGCCCGATCTAGACACAACCTGTCTAAAAAGGGAAACCCTGATTCCAAACCTCCTCTGCCTTGCATCTGTATCTTACAATGAGGAGGGCTTCATGACGAACCTTGAGGAAAAGTCCGAATTCAGATCACACATTCTCGTTCTGGCAACTTCTGCGCTGGTGCTGGTGCTAAAATGAAATGGCCGTGATGGTCCTCTGGATTCATCGGTGACGTGGAGAGACGGAACACTCCGCATGAACAGCAGCTTGTCTCTGCCGCATCCTCCTCTCTGTTGGAACCTATTGTATACCCTGTACTGGAAAGAGTGTTCCAGTAAACCCACCACTAGCATCTTCAGCAATGGTTATGAAAGACAACTGAAGCCTCCAAATAAGTCTATGAAGTTGTATTATTCTGTATATTGCTCACATTTGAAAAATGGTATACTACAAAAGGACACTGTTGTATGCTTATTAAATTTAGTTCTCTTTTGTTTTTGTAGTACCTCAGAATTTACGATACTCACATAAAAGTTTATATCCGCTACATATTTAACATACTTCGTAATAACGTTTTAGGTTCGCTCAACGTATTACCAGAAAGATTAATTATTTTCTCAATTGAATTTATGTTTAAAAATAGCAGATATATATTATTTTAAAATGTGATGTGTATTGTCAATTGTGAGCTGTTGTGTTAATCACCTATCTGCACGCTGTGTCCTGCTATATTTCTACAAACGGTTTCATATAGTTAGGTACATGGGATTAAAATATATTTGATTAACTTCCTTGCCACAATTTCTAATTAACTACTGACGATGTTATGAATAAATTTGCATAAAAATATTTTGGAAACCACCATAGATTGATACTCGTTCAATTCACTGTAAATAGCAATTTTGGTTATCTAATCAACTAATAAATCAATTAATGTGTGCGGCATTATTAATGAATTAACTAGAACATTCGATGAATATGTCCTTGAGGTATACTTATCGTTTTTCTTTCACGTATACATGTACACATACACAAGGATGTACAGACACATATAAAACAAGCACACACACACAGATGCACACACACACAGATGCACACACACACAGATGCACACACACACAGATGCACACACACACAGATATACTTGGGGGACATATGAATATTTATGTATGGATAAGCACACACCTATGCAACAAAATTGTCTCATCATCGTGCATATTGGTTACATACTTTGTAAAAGGAAAAACCCGAAAGAAACAAAAATCTACATATCGGACTTCAAACACTTTTGCTTCCTTGTTTGGTTTCTTTTATTTCATTTAGATTTGATTTGATTACCATTGCTCATACTTCATCTCATTTCTTATATCATTCTCCATTCCGCTTCCATTTCTTTCCTTTATTCCTAGTTGTTTTTATTAGACTTGCCCGTTTTATTTTCCTTCACCATTTTCTGTGTTTGAGGCATTGAAACAATAAATTTAACTCAATGAGTGTCTGACTGACATTCTCCTTGCACAGCGACAAACACTTCACAATCTGAATAAGAAGCAAGAAATATCAATTTATACCTGACATGTCTGCATAAATAATATTGCATTCTGTATTTGCATCATATTATATATGACATGTGTTTACGCGTGTTTGTATACGTATTTAGGTAAATATCTGTGTATTTTGTTCGCATGTAAGGGCATAAGAAGGGCTTGTGGGCAATTCGCCTCAATACAATGAAAGTATATTTTCCAAGACTAGATTCTGATTAGCATACAATGTATTGCATATTTTGTTTCTTGACTGGAGTAATTTACTTGAATAATTGATATGCGTACGTAAGTATACAGGGAAATGCATGCATGTTTCAGAGATTTTAAATGGACATTAAATTGATTCTCATCTTGCAGAAATTGAAAAGGCAAACATTTCAAAAGAAAAAAAATCATACGTCAGAATGATCAAAAATAACGGAAGAAAATATTATATTCACCCTTGCCGCCCACACAATTCATCCACCAGGCTTGGATGCAATTGGTGAAAATGCTTTCATTTTGTCGGTCAAAAAAGTCAACCGCAGATATGACGTCACCATCACTGCTATACGGGTTACAAGTCAAGTGTTTGTTTTCATATTAGGGAACACATGATTCATTACTTCGTTCTTTTTCACTGTAATTAAAGAAAGATATTTCATGATTAGATTTTGGAGATTATTTCCCTTGGTTTATTCTTAAATAATTTAAATAATATATTTGTAGAATTTCACAACGTGAACATGTATTAATATGCCATCAATTTCTGATAAGTAGCTTAGCACAAAATAGATATATTTATAGTTTGCACGTGTCGATTTATAAATGTTTACTGATAACAATAATTATCTATACGGTATACATTCTAATTTGGAGGTGATGTACGAAATGACAATGTCACTAAATGTTTATACAAAGCAGTACAGATATGTAATTATATTAAACCTCAGCTTTAAGCATTAGTGAAGAAATTAAAGTAGATATAATTGCATTGCCTGCGTAAATGCGACGCATATATGGCAATAAATCACAGTGAAGATATTGCTATTAATCCCTGGAATAATCTAATAAAACACGCTAAAAAGGCAATGAGGCTGATCAACACAAATATTCTGAGGGAAATATATTAAAGCTTTGTTTACCACAGAAGACTATATAGAACGTATACTGCATGTAATGATAAACGGAATTCTAGATTCAAGCTAATCTACATTTAGTACACACTTCTACACACCTATGTACTTTTTCTTACACAGCAAGTCGTTATATATAGCGAAAAAATATCATGACACATGTGACATATATTTTGAATGTATACGATAAATATAAACTTCTGTGAAATTAATTTCATATCGATTTAATATTGAGTTCAATGTCGCGCATATTTGCCATTCGTCCGTATATATTTAAGTACTTTAACTGTTGGTCTACTAACTATCAGTGTCTTGTCTGTTGCCACTTATGATAGATAATATGCAGTAGATGAGTTTGGGAAAGATTTTAATTTCTCTTTTAAACAAACTACGCATATCTACACACATGGAAAGCAACCGAATATTTTAAAGCTCAGCTTAATTTATATATCAACTCGTATGAATCCTACCGAAATTTAATCATATATAAATAGTGAATTCAATTACATATAGCGTTAAATAATTTTAGGCAACTGATTACTGTAAAATAATTCTAATGAGAAAACATCACTCACCGTTACATCAAGATGTCTCCAAACACATAACATCTCTTTTCGGGTCCAAGTGAAAAGTGATAAATAGTGGACAAACACAGAAAGCAGCAACATTCGGTGAGGTACGCCCTACGGCCCGGTCACGCAGACGACGAAGGTACGTCGTCATTATTCGGGACATATCAGTGGCGACGAGGATTCGAATACATCGAGATATATCATAGGGGTTAAAGGAGTCAAACTACACACAGTGGCACAACTAGACGGGCCGCATAAGAAGACACAACAACTACAGATGGTGAAAATTTTGAAGAAGGATTTGATATATCACACAGTGAAAAATGATATACAACACAGTGAAAATATATAAATACTATTGAAAATAGTTTCTGAAGAAAAAATATCCGAAAAATCCCGAAGCAGGATTCGAACTAACATAGAAATGAACTACACACAGTGAAAAGTAATATAAATCCGTTTGTAGGATTACTGTCAGATCACTATGTTTTAGTAGTGCTACCGGTAAAAATTGTAGACTGGTACCGTGTGTGGCATTCAGAAGAAAACAAAATAAAAATGTAGTGCGAAAGAAAGAAAAATCTCCAAGGGTGGAGGTGTTGTGGCAAACACCCTCAAGTAAGAAATGTCCTGTTACACTCCTGGTGAATAGTGGACCGAGAGAGCAAGTAGGGTCCGTCGGCGAGGCAAGCCGTACAGGCGAGTCATGCAGACAATGAATATACGTCGTCACAATGCGGGACATATCGGGTCCTTTATCTCAAATAGCAGTTACGTGGAAGCAAAGTGTGAAAGAAAAAGCAGCCAAGTCTTTCGAGGTGAGTTACGTTAAATTCATACGAAATATGCCAATGCAAAAAAAAAAAAAAAAAATTTCAAAACAAAGTTACAAATGGCTCGCTTACGAAATATTTACCGTACTTTTTAAAGTAATTTTCACTTTGAAACATCTCTATTCACTTGAAGATAAT
>NC_068985.1:100793281-100794346 GCF_001194135.2 Octopus bimaculoides | reverse complement strand
TATATATCACGGGCTACTTTCAGTTACTTTGTGGCAAATCTGCACACATGTCATTGGTCAGCTAGGTTGCTGGATTCTATAATAAAAGGCACCTTCAGAAGATAGCATACAGTGGAACTGACGAAAGACTCTTGTGGTTGGGAAGCAATCTTCATACCACACAATAAAACCTATGCCAATAAAAAAAATCACAAACAATCTTAATCTATTTTCGAATCTTATTGTCTTCTCATCAGGGATACGTCCAAACATACAACCATACATATTTATACATATTATCACTATTATTCACATAGGAGGCTTGGAAGCCTCATAAGCAATGACCCCCTCCTTCAGATGCAGCGTGTAAATATATGTGCGTTTGTTTTTCGTGCGTATTCGTATGTGTGTGTGGGGGTGGGGGTGTCGGTTTAATCTTAAGAAATGTAAATAAACAAATCGCCGCTGGCCAACTACTTATCTCGAAAAATCTCTCATTTTCAAATGTTTTTCTTGTAGTATTATTCTACTGCTCTATGTTACTAAGGTAACTGCCAATTATAGTGCTTATTAATTTTACAGGACATCTATACAAAAAATTATTCATGCTTTCTATTGATTCAATGGTATCGTTCTTTTTATGTAAAAGCACAAAAGTAATACGGTAAGTAAAAAAAGAATATTAATACGAATTTATGCATTATTTATATCTAAACATATAGGCGCATTGAAATATATAGAACAAAGTATTATTTCAAAGACTAGATAATATTTATATCTTATTAGATTAACATTCGTAAACTGTCAGAGGGAGTCCTTGAATTGTTATAGGTAACATCCATGAAATCACTCCCAGAAGATTCACACGTCTGCACAATCAGGCACATATGCATACGCAAATGCATGAATACACGTGCACATTGTATTGTGTTGGTGCACCAGCAAAGCTCATGAGAAATAACAGATGCAGATTGCAAATATATGAGTGAGTATGTTGGTTTGTGCGTGTTTATTTGTGCGTGTGCTGGTGTCTATGTGCGAGTGTTTGCGTATTAGTGCGTGTGAGTATGTGTGAGTGTGTGTGTT
>NC_068985.1:100792620-100793271 GCF_001194135.2 Octopus bimaculoides | reverse complement strand
TGTGTGTGTGTGTGTGTGTGTGTGTGTATACGGTTGATTGCCAACTGCATATTTAGACATTTTCAAGTGATTTTCTCTTCTTGTTCAATTGCTTAATGTTACTAAATTGATTGCCAGACAAACTATCAATTACGTAAATTTACAAGACATCTATTGAAAAATCTCATGATGCTTACTATTGATTAAATGGTACTATTCTCGTTAAGTACAAGCGTATAAACAATACCATTAATATAGTTTAGCAAAAATAGGAATTAACATTACGATTTAACGTATTATTTATTTGTAAACATGATTAAAACGATCATTCAAAGATTAAAGATATTATTTCCATCTTAATAGATTTAATGAGTTAGCTGAGGGATAGGTCAAACTGCAGTTGGTACACACCCACTCGTGCATATATACGAAGGGATGCTGAAAAGTTCCTGACTTTCGGTAAAACAAAATGGAGGAGAATCAGTTAATTAAGATTTTATTCAACATGTTCCCCTTTCAGATTCACACACTTATTACAGCGGTCTCTTTTGCCGAACCGTTAAGTTATAGGGACGTAAACACACAACCATCGGTTGTGAAGCGATGTTGGGGGACAAACACAGACACACAAATATATATATATATATATATATATATATATATATATATATA
>NC_068985.1:100791430-100791955 GCF_001194135.2 Octopus bimaculoides | reverse complement strand
ATATATATATATATATATGTATGTATGTATGTATAAACGAGAACGTGAATGCATTTATGCTCGTACGAATTAGGATATAAGCGTCGAAGTGATGGTTTTACGTATTTTCCTGTAAATCGAAACCGGCAGACTTTGATTGTATATACTTCATGGACATTAGGTTCACGTGTGTTGACCAAGCATAGCACCACATTTTGATCACTTTACAAACATGACCCACAGACCTTCATGGAGAATGTTTGCTACACTTGAGTATTTTTCAAATCATATTTACTAAATATTGATCACGAATTGGAATTTCATTTCACTACATAATAATCTTCACTCTAAGTTGGTGATAAATTTAAGTTAGTCTGCGCGTTGTATCGGCGGGACATTTCTGGCATTATTTCAGCGCAATTTCCGATCTTGGCTTCACTACAGACGGTAATAGCATTGATATAATCACATACATATAAACATATACATACATACGCACATGCATACACATATACACATATACACACACACAAACATACATATATG
>NC_068985.1:100790881-100791420 GCF_001194135.2 Octopus bimaculoides | reverse complement strand
TATATATATATATATAATGATATGCATTTTGTAAGTTATGCAAGTATATCCGTTTATATATGTATGTGGACTTCGTTTGCGTGTTCGTATTTGTATCTATTCATAGAACCATATAATGCATCTTCAGTGATGTCTCATTCGTTGACCTATTTTTATCATGCAACATACTTAAGAAAATGTTACATCCGAAATCGAATATATTCTCCAAATCATCTATATATATATATTGGGTATACATAACCTTCATTATGTTATATTCTCATACATATCGTAATTACAGTACATAATTCAATTAAACTGTGTATATTCTAGGTACAAACACTGGTTTGAAAAATGAGACCGTGTTGTGGTTGAACCATTCAGTTTTGTTGCTGAATGAATTTTCTAAATTGTACCAGGGCGCTTATTTGTGGATTATTTACTCGTTCTGTTTTGCCTTACAGTCAAGTTAGACACAAGCGCGCACGCACACACAGACATACACACACACACACACACACACACACACACACAAACACTCACATATATATATATATATA
>NC_068985.1:100787875-100790044 GCF_001194135.2 Octopus bimaculoides | reverse complement strand
ATATATATATATATATATATATATATATATATATATATATATATATATACACACACATATATATATGTCCAAATATAGACATATATATAGATATGTATGTGCGCGTGCGCATGTTTAATGCTTGTTCTTGATGCGGTTTCTCTCCACCTGGAAGACGCTGCGCCGCGAAAATGCACCCACAATATTACAAGCTCCTACAGAATTGCAGGGGCACAACGTCAAAGTGATCCACACTAGTCCAAGGCCAATTTTCTGTGTAGACCACCAGGCAGAGACACCGAGGCACGCATCTGACTGAGTGGTTACAGTCGGACACACTGTGCCCATCGTTGTTTTGATGTGGTGTCCCTGACCATCGTCAACAAAGACGGAAGAACTATATGAACGATTGTTCCTTGATTCTGTCTTCTTCAATTTATGCGCGAAGCTTCTTATGTACATCAGTGACCCTACTTTTTTTTGTAGTAACCTATATCTATAACATAAATATGAAAATAACATTTCAATACTCCACTTGTACGCAGAGTATTGATTAGCAAGATATCAGGATACTATATCCACATAATATTTGTTGACAATGTTTGCTCATCGGCCTGAAGTGATTCAGGAAAACGTTTAAAAAGAAACCAGAAGAATAATTACACAAAATAATTTCGAATTTGTTCTATAAATGTGCAGTGGGAAAGAATTTCTTGTTTAAATATTTTTTGTAAAGAAAATAAAAGACAACTTATAAAAATACGCGTATTAATTGAACATTGATATTGTATAATATTACAAAATGACAATGAAATTTCGCATATTAATGCATATTTCCAGCAATGGCGAGATAACGCGTGAAGACTTTTTAAAAAAATGCAAATCGACTGGGATTTAAAAGTATTGAATGGGAATTTGCTATAGATATGGGCGCGCAGTTCTGTTAATTTTTATTTCCTGATTACATGTAATGTAATTTTACTGAATTTATATTCATCTAATGACTAATGGAATATTTTATTTACTAGATAATGATTTTCTTTTATAGTTGTACATACGTTGTATTCCTTTATTTACTAGGCTGCATTTTCGATATCACAAATTAGGCTATAATTCTATCTCGACAACAAAGATACATCTACAACCTTTTGTTTGAGAACTTCTACTACCCGTTATTTAACAAAGAAAATCCCTGCCCTTGTATATGGCAGAGACACGGTTTGATAAAACAGAGGTCAGTGGTCTTGAGTCTTCTTCAAGAAACCCTCGGAATTTATTCGGATGTATACTAAATTTAATTGAAGTATTTAGCTTTGAATAGAATAGTATGGCTTCTACTTCCTCATTTTCTGTTTCATTTTCGTCAATCAAATGAAGGATCGAATATATAAGCATGCTGCAATGTGCAACTCTTGTCAATTTAAAATGGTTTTAAGCTATAGAACTATAGATTGCTTCGCCCTTACCAGATTGTTAACAATGTTGAATGTGCGCAAGCCCACAATTTGAGGTTACCATCACACTTGTGTTCATACAAATTAATACCTATGTATTTAATAAAATATATTTAATAATCCTTCTTATTAAATATGATTCTACATACCTTGCCAATATTTTCTTTCCTTTGGGCAATTATACTGTTTTAGATAGATAAGAAACGGAAGTTGAACATCTACTAGCTTATTTCTTGTTATAGATGTAGAGATTTTGGCTACTTAAGGGAGGCCCTTCCTTACCATAACAAGGCCCTTCCCTACCATAACAAAACAACGCAGCTGTCGAAGAAGCTATAATTAATATTAGAAATTCTAGTTCATATTCATTAATTATATTTTTTTCTGTTGATTGTATCTTCCGTTTTCTATCTCTGAGGTAGCAAATCCATCGCGTTATAAATCTCGCAATAAATGACATCGGGTTTAGACCAATGAAAAAGAATGTGCAATATGATATTAAAACATCGCAATAACAACCAGCAAGACCTCCCCCTCCGCGCGTTTGACACATGCACACATATCTTCTGTTGAGAAAAAGATCGTGGAGCGTGTATTTTGCTGAAATTAAAGTCAATCTCACACGACAAAATTTCCAGAACATTAACCAATTTACGATTTCATAACTAAATTAATAAATTCCAAAATACTCTGAATCTTTTTGCAAAGCCTTTTCTGATATTCGCGTATATATATA
>NC_068985.1:100773821-100785638 GCF_001194135.2 Octopus bimaculoides | reverse complement strand
ATATATATAAACAGCAGGCAAGATTCTCGGTAGACTTCTAAGCCCAGTTAATGATTTTACCATTATGTCCCTATCTTCTGTTATATAGTGGAAGAAAACGTTACACTTAAATATTAAAATTCTAAGTCCTGACACTCATAGTTTAACATTTGTAATTTTAAAATATTTGATAGCTCAACATATTTTACTACAAGTGTAGAGAGAAGAGAGAATGAATGATATAGAGCGGTACAGAGAAGTCAAAATAATGAATAAAATAATCTGTTTGAAAGATATATGTATGTATATATAATTATATAAGATTACCAAATAAGAGCTATAAAATCCGGTAGTGTAAGATTGTAAGTGAAAATAATAGATGCAGGCACTAGTAGATGGTTCATAAAACTAAGAAAACAGGAGCTAGATTCGTTTATCATGGAGTAATATACGCAGCGCATATTTAAAAAGTAGGTGCGCAAAAGCCAATACGAATGTCTCAGCTTTATGATTATATAATTGATTGGCTGTCAAGCTAGAAAAGGCAGGAAAATGGAGTAGGTGAGTATATTAGAGGACTGGTGCCGTTTAAAGTGTAAGGTTGGAATGAGTGACAGAAATAAATTCAAACTATTATATAAAATAAGAAGAAAGGGGAAGTAAAATTTAAAATAGAATTGACGTGTAGAGAGATTTAAGTTGACAGTACAGGGCAAACAGCTGATCGGTTGCTAAATAATACAGCGAAAGCGAGAGCAACTTTATTATTAATATTATTTTTATTTGTGTTCCTCTTGTATTTGCTTGCTGCACTGTCAAGGTGAGTTATTTTGGACTACGTGAGGTGGAATATACTAACTAGCTTTAAACGTGGAAAATTTATATTTTATTTGTGTATACCAGGAGAACAAAAATAGTACATTAATTCATACCATTTTAAAAATTTTTTAATGGATTTTTCAGTAAATTCTCTATATACTAGTTACTTGGCAAACAAAGTGAAGACACTCCTTATAAAATACATATTGCAAATAAGTAAAAAAAAATACAGGAATGTTAATAGTTTTCAAATTGCAACCTGCTCTTTCAAAATTTAAAATTCAAGCGATATTCAAGCATACGATACCACCTTATTCCATAAAGTATATCATGCACGTGATTTTCGTTTGAGATGGAAATCATATTGCCCAAACTCAGTGTAGGCATAACATTAAAATTTTTTCTTGCATTTGTTTTTTCTGTCGCATTTGTTCAAGCAATGAAAAGGAAGAATAGGTTTGAATACAGTGCTAGAGAACTGCATTCAAGCCACTACGCATTTTAGATTGTTACTTATATAATCGAAATCTAATTCTAGAACTACTACTACTTCACGCTCATAAATAAAAAAAAAATATACATGCACTAGTTCTCCGAGTTGCGCAAATATAAACACAGACATGGATACACACAGTTTTACATTTATGGTGGAATATATCTATGAAATCAGTTCTACATGTAAGAGATGAGTAATTATGGACATTATTTACATTTGGAGGATGTTTCGTTTCGGCTGATATACCCACAGCTGCAGGGGATGTTTGTACACGCAGTTTTGGAAATGGTAACCTTCTGTGTAGAAACTATCTACTTCAATATGGAAACTGATACATATCGACAAGAGGAGGTTATAGCTATGTGTTCGCCATTATCACTGATATTAACTAATATATACATGGAATACTTTGAGAATTTGGCTTTAGGATCAACACAACTAAACCAACCCTATGGCTGCGAAATCTTGATGACACCTTTATACTCTGGTTTCACCAGTTAGATGTCCAAGTGCTGTTAAATCATGTGAACTCAATAAAGCCATCCATATAGCTAGCATTCTTGGACGTATTAATAACACGCACCAAGTATGGATTCAGGACATCCGTATACTGCAAGCCGACCTTCTCTGGATGATACCTTAACTTCAATTCCGACCATCCATACAGTGTAAAGAGAGGGACTGCTCAGTGCCTACAACATCGAACTGAGAATATAAGTAGCGATCGTGATACCTACCACGAAGGAATGATCAAGCTCGGTAACATGTATGTATGTATGTATGTGCATTTATGTATGTGTGTGCGTTTATGTATGTGTGTGCGTATCCTTGTGTCAGTGTACCAGTTAGTATGTGCGTCATTGTGTAATCTATCCATCTGTATGAAAAGCGTACCGAATTTCATTTACTTGGAGTTAGTCAACTCGGAAACTCGACGCTTTTGAGGGAATCACACGCCAAACATGTTGCTCATTAAGATCGAATCCGAAACCATTAGATTCCATAGTTAACTTCACACCCATTCCACACCCATAACTGTTTGTTTGATTATTTTATGCAAAACAGGCATTAAAATATTTCACTATAGTCTATTGTGAAAATCTGTTCGCACAGCAAAATTAAATCATGCGAATCATGAAAGATTATATTTAGCTCAGATTTAAGAGAAGTATTACTACTAATGTATAACATAGCACGATGTACATTCAAGCATAAACTCCAGCAAATATGAATAATTCATACATAGTAGAGAAGATATTTAGTTAAAAACAGTATTTTTGATCATACAGTTTCAAACCTGGTCTTTAGAAATGCATATTTATTAATATTAATTATGCTTAAAATAACTTAGCTTTTAATAATAACTTATCCATATTCCGTGGAGGTAGTGCATAGTATACGGTGTCACAATGCGTTAGAACTTGATTCTTATATTAAATCTTAATTCCGTACATTGCTACTGGGAACGAAGATATTCTGTTGCTTCAACAATGAGTTAATCGGTAATAAACTGAACAAGCGATTAGAGTAAGAAAGTCGAAATACGGAAGGGATGAAATTAACTTGAAATAAGATTTGTACACTAAACAGTGGCACACACGTTATATACTTTACATTTATTCTTTCTAAGGGCGTTATGTGTTATGTATTCTCAAATGAGTTCTATGTGATGAAACTTCGCATAATGGTTAAGGGTATTTGGCTCATGATTGTAAAATCATGAGTTCGATACCGCGTTGTATCCCTTATGAAGCCACTTTAGTTCACGTTGCCCGTATCCACTAATCTGGAAAAAAATGAGTTGTACATATATTATAAACAGCCTGTCTCCTCACATTCTCTGTCACACTTAATCTCTTCGAGAACTACAATAATATTAAACCTTAATTTTACGAATCGACTGTTTCTTCGATCAGATTAACTAGAAAACGCGTCGTCGTAACCGATGGAGCATCACATCCAGTTAACTTCTCTTTGCAACTTTATGTTTAAATGCATCACATTCGGAAATTCTGAAGTTTTTGTTTTTTATATATTGCATTCATTTGCATAAGTTATGTTGTTATTAGTTTACGTGTTTTGCAACAATAACCACACAACAAGAATAAGGGTTAAAATGTTTCGTGTTAAGAAGTGCATTTTCAGTAGCGACAGTCAACTTGTTTCATTATTTAAAGAAACAACTTAACTATATATACTTCCGACTCTTTATGAACGGCACTAATATTCCGCGGATATCGATCTTGCATTTCATTCTTTCTGGGATGATACAATTAAAGAACTTTGTGGACATAGTGTTGACCCGCAGAAAAAAAGAAATTTCGGAGAAGAAAGAAATTGCTTAATTACTTATTTACTTGTTTCAGTCATACGATTGCGGCCATGCTGGAGCACAGCCTTTAGTCGAGCAATGCTATGGGGACAAACACAGACACACAATCACGCCTATATATATATATATACGACGGCCTTCTTTCAGCTTCCATCTACCAAATCCACTCACAAGGCTTTGGTCTGTCCGAGGCTATAGGAGAAGACACTTGCCCAAGATGCCATGCAGTTGGACTGAACCCGGAACAATGTGGTTGTTAAGCAAGCTACTTACCACACAGCCACTCCTGCGCTTTAAAGCATTTTTCAAGATCTTCACATTTGATTTCCCGCCGAGGTCCACATTTCTCTTCATTCAACCGGTGGCGAAAAGACAAATTCCCGTGAAGTATGGGGGGATAATTGCATCAGCTATTTACTTCACTACAAAAAGGTCCTCTTGTTTCTAATTGAAAAACTGTTACGGATGGGGCAGAATCGTTACAATGTCCAAGAATTGTTTGAAGGGTTTTCTCGGGTTATTTACGCTCTGGTACTATATCCTCTAAATCTCTACTTTATTTTTCGTCCCGCGGGGGTCGACAATACTATATACAAGTCAATAACTGTGATCAATGGTATCAACTAACATTTCCTCACAAACTTACTGGGTTTGTGTGGCATTCAAAATCCATTTAAATAAATGCTCTTAAAAGGGTCGCATAAAAGTGTTTGATTTAACATTAATGTTATCTTTTTCTATACATATTTAACTTGCTTCGTTGTTATATATTAGCAAAATAGTATACTTTCATGACGGTAAATATGTATCACTACCAATTATGGTTAGGAATAACTCAGACAAAATATAAGCAGGTTCATAGTTTCTCTCGGCATTTGCGATGCTGCAGTAGGTTTTCTTTTTTTTTGTTTTTGAAGTTACTTTTCGTTTAAATTTTATAGAGTGATTTGCTTAAGAATTGAGAGACAATGGGAATTTTGAACACTTTAACTGAAATATATGCAGGCATATATGCGGGATATAATCGCCATTACGCTTTACATGAATTCATATGATTGTTTGAACATGCATACACACATCTATTTTATATTCTATATTTCAATAACCCCAACTAAATATTAATGCCCGTCTCAATTATTTTGAATAGACGAAGTTGAAAATATGTCTTTGCATATTATATTAGAAAATATGCGAAATACCAAAAAGATATATCATTTTTATTCAGAGTTAAACTATTCCTTACAAAATAAATTTTTAAACATTAAAACTTGTAACAAAGTTTTCAGTAACTTTTTATGTGTGTGATGGTTTACGTTGTCAGGTTACATCGTAAAATAGTATCACCAATGTCGTTGCCTTTAAAGCATATTAGCATATATTTATAAACTTAGATCTAAAACCACATTTTACATTGTAACTCAGTTCTAATAATACAGCAGAGAGTAGTTTGATGGGAATTTGCAAAGAATTTCTAGCAGCTAAATAGAAATGTATAGACTCTCTCATTGGTTCAAGTCTCATAATAATTTGCGCTTTCATTGTATAATTATTTTGATTTAAAACGTCCGTGTAACGTGCCGTGTATTATTTGAAATTAAAACATAAGGCGATACAATATTACTGCTACTGTTGTTGTTGTTGTTGTCGTTGCTGCAGATACTGCTGCTATTACTACTAGTACCACGGCTGCTGCTACTGCTGCCACTACTACTACTACTACTACTACTTACTACTGGGTACGATGACGATAACGACTTTAGCAATGACCACGGTAATGACCGCGGTGCGACATTAGAAGCTAAATTTCAAATGCATTTTCAGGTTTAAAGATGGTAAGATATATTAAAGTGTCCAACCACAACTCGCTATTCGGAAAAGAACTACGAATGACCTGCATGTACAGCAAAAGGACTGCAATATATATCATAGAAAATTATAATGGGTAAATACGATGAGGTGTATACTATGTGAGATTTTTAACCATTGCTATTTGTCTGAGTTTGAGATTTAGGGCAAAAACATGTTTTTGTTTTTTTCTAATGGGATTCATTTGGGTAAAACTTTATTCTTGGATACATTTTGGTTAGAAATAGAGTGGAACAAGAGTGTGGCGCGTTTAATCGTTGGATGTAGCTTTCTCAATAAATAAACATTTATTTCAGAATCATACTAATTATGTGCATCTCCGTCTAATCAATAATACTTATTACTGCAGTTCATAAACATGTAACCGTACATATAAAGTCTTCATTCATACATCATACTAAATCAATACACAACACTTAGATTTATTCGATAAAATAGATACTGGGGATATGCATAATGTTGTTATATCTACAATAATTAATTTATGTATAAATTTCGTTTGAAGAAATATTCCGTGCATGTAAAATTCTTGTTTCAAACTTTTAAAATATGCATACATCCCGATGAATTAATAAAAATCGTACTTCCATATAGTAAGGCGGCGCGCTGACAGAATTGTTAGCATTCAAGGCTAAATTCTTAGTGTTATTCGTGCGTCTTTACGTTTTGAGTTCAAATTCCGCCGAGGTAGGTAGGCTTTGTTTTTCATAACTTTGGTGTCGATCGACTCAGTCAAGTACTGGGGTATATGAAATTGTGTAACCTCTTCCCAAGAAATGTCAGGCATTTAACCTTTAGTAGAAAAGATTATTTGCAGGAACTAACACTAAATTTAGTCGAGACCTTCCTCTACTCTATTAAGACAAAATCAGAAATTTTATGATTTTGGAGTGATAGTTAAGTGGAAATGTTAGCCAGATCTTTTTATATGTTGCTAATTCTGTTTATCTGAAAACAAACACTAAAATATTTTTGTTAGATAATATCGAAATCACATTTTAAAAGTTACTCATTGGCTTGCAAATTCATTCTTTCATTCGCAATTTAATTATAGATATTCCTCTCGTAAGTAAATCTTTGTGTTACTAGATATCTCGCCCCACATTGAAACTTCCGAATGTAAAAATTATGTTCCATTGATTTATATATTACAAGGATCTCGTTTACCATGGAATTCAAAAGAGCATGTGCTTTGAGTTGCAGGATTGCACCTTATAGCTTGAGATTTTTAATATTTTAACAGATTAATATGAGAATCGGTACTAATGTAACCAAGACTTAATGCATGCATCTCCCATTCTCTGTTTACTTGCCTCTAATATATCGCACTGTGCATTATTGAATTTTACCCGTAGCACATGCTCTGTGATAAATATGTATTCTGTTAGACAGGAAGTAGCATATCACGCATATCTTCATAGTTTATCACACATTTAGAAAAGTAAATTTAAAGCATGATTCATTATTTAGTATAACGCAACAGTCATTTAACAAAAATATGTTGAGTATAGATACCAGGAAATTATCTAGATGAGGAAATTATATGCTAGCAACATATACTAGTTTCTAGCATGTATACATATACATATTACACTTTGTCAACTATATTCATGTAATATTTAGTGATTAGGAATTGTTACACTGAAGTTAGAAGACTTCAAACGAGACGAACTCGATTAATCGATGAATGTGTTTATCTGTAGTTTTTTTTTCTCGTAAGCGAAAGTAGTTTTATGTATATATATATATATATATATATATATATATATATATATATGAGTCCATACTTTAAAGCAGCAAATAAGACAGTTAATAGATTGCACTTGCTTTATTTATTATTCATGCACATTTTTAGTACTAGTTAATGTATCACACTTTTTGCTACTGATAACACTTAGCGTCTAGGAATTGCTTGATGACGACAAGCAGTCTGTCTTTACTAAGTCTTTCTCACATGTCTGACTCGCCAAGAACGGCGATGCCATAAAAATATAAATAAACGTCTCCCACTTTCTCCGGTGCTTGCCAAAATAATGAAAACATTTTCTTTTTTGTTGAGTTTTTAGGTAGATTCTCAATGTTCTTTGCTTATATTAACACTAAGAAATGCATTGACAAAAGTATATTTTGAAGCTACCGTGAACATATGCTGATTGTTAATTATTTAGGGGCAATCTAAGTAATTTACCTCAGTGATATATTTGTGGTATAAATGTCCCACTTCTTGGCGTTACCTTCAGTACAATGTTTTGTATCTGCTTTGTGATTTCACTTTTTATTTCAAAGAAAGCATGTTTCGCAGTGTGGCTCTTGATAGAAGAAAAGATATTCAATGTTGTCTCCCGTATTTCACATAATGAATAATATTATTGTAATATTCGTTGGTCCTTCTTCGCAACTTATATATTTCTTAACTGCCGAAACTAAATACTGTAAGTTAATACTAATTGAACTCCAACTTCATAAAACTCTCCCTCTTTCTCGCTTTATTTTCCTCCGGCTTTCATTAATTTGTATTTCTTCACTTAACTGTACAACTGAAAACAGTGACGAAAACGGTGTCAATGTTTTACTACGGAAATACCTTAATAGTTGTTATTGGCATGGATAAAATATCCTCATATTATAAAACATAAAATTGTTCTTATAGTAATCTTTCTTATAAATTCATCACTTCAGAAATGTTAAATCTTTTTTCGTTTTCATGAAATTTGACCCACTGAAATAATTAAGACTACTATCTTGTTGAAAGCACTGTGCATGCTTTTTATTTTTCATAATCTTAGTAAAATCTTTTAGTAGAATTACTATTATCGGAATATTGAAACAAGAGAACAACCGAGAAAACAACCTAAGCTATAAAGTCACGTCCTTAGAATTTTTTATTATAAACCATCTCCCTAAATAAAGGTTAAATTACAATGTCCCGAGACCTCTTTAATTAGGTATAAGTGTCAAATTAAACGAGTATGTCTTAGTCTAAGCTAGGATACTCTAAATCAGTATAGCTATAGACCAATTGTTGAAACTGAGAGGGGAAAGCAAACATGTATTTACTAATATGAATCATTCACACGTGACATTTTCTCTTCACATTAAGGTATAAAACAAATTAAATAAAAATAAAAATGTTCAATTTATGTGCATTTTAAAACAATTGTTTGTACAGTCTGCTTTGACATTCATAAAACTATGAGGAAATGATATTATTCTGGAAAGGACTCATCTCCAACACGGAATGAAGTGTAAATAGAATAAATAATCACATTACGAAACGGAGGTCAAATTCACAGAGCCTCCCTCTTGATAAGGAATTTTCCTTTGGTCACTGAACGACTGTCAATGTGCCTGATTTTAAATTCGTAAACATATTTTATATGTACACAATGCATTCAGCTTTGAGCTTAATCTCAAATACCATATACATTTCAATATCCGTGGCTCTGTATGGAGTACAGATATCAAATTATCTAAATGTAAATTAAATATATTTGAACAACATAATCTACGTTACGAGTTAAAATCATTACAAACCCAACGGGATTAAGCCTTAGTAATAATGAAATATTATTTTCAAACATCGGAACACTCTTCAAAGTTGTAACTTGAAAATCAATTAATAGATTTTTTCTCTCTCTCTCTCTCTCTCTCTCTCTCTCCGCTTTAATTTTCAAAATCTAATTCGACACTCACAAGGATTCCTGTGAGTTGATTCGAATTTGGAGATAAATTTCAATTAAAGAGATCTTGTTAATGCAAATTTACATCAACATGTTTCTCCAACCGACGCCATCAGCTGTAATTTTAATGTGTATTTGAATATACATTATCATTATATCCATAAACATTATCTGCCTACACATGCCATAAATATATTTGATAATTCAAATTGGTGTACATAATTACATTCATAATTATTTTTGAAATAAAAATAGCTACGATAATAATTGTAATCCCGTTCTTATTAAATTTGTCCGAGTAAAGATCATATTATTATATTATGATAATGTTTCATGTTACGTATTTTCTTATGCATCCAAAAACAATTCATTCACATCCTATTTCACTTTGTGTTTATATAAGAAAATTCGCACACGAATTTAGACAAATACGAGGGCATGCTGAAAAGTTCATGAATGTAAATGTGTCGCGAAAGTCCTTGCTGGAGGACTTAGAAAAGTGAAGGACCGCCGCAGTAAGTGCGTGAATAGGAAAGGGGAATATGTTGGATAAAATTATAATTGACAGATCCTCCTGCATTTTCTTTAACCTAAAACCAGGACCTTTGCAGCACCCTCTCATCCATGTATGTGTTAATATGTAAGTCTCTGCCTGCCTGCAGGTGAATGTGCGTACCCTGTCTAGTTAATGATATATATCCTTCTATGTCACACACATTACCGATTGAAAAAAATACAGTTTAGAAAATGAGAAGTAGGTTTAAAGTATATATATATATATATATATATATATATATATATATATATATATATATATATATATATATATATAATAACTATAATATAGCCGTAATCAAAGAACAAAAGCTACTAAAAAATGAAAATGGTTCGCGCAAGACGTAATAAACGAAAGTATATCTAAATTCGCCATTAAATATTATTGAGGAATTTGAAATCAGGTGAACTGCAAAGAGTGAGTATCTAATTATAAAATGCACATTAGCTGCTAATAAAATTATGATTTCGGATATTTCTAGTTGAATTAAGATTTCCTGAACATAAGACGACATAATCTACATCCAAAAAAATAATACATTACTTTAAGTATTTTGTAATTTCACATCAGGAGATAGAGAGAATAAATTTAGATTAAATGCATGTGCTACAGTGGTTTAGAATTTAAATCTTTAGAAGTATACAGCAGTGTATATACACAATAATTCCTAAAACAGATACAATTCCGCGCATATAGAATTTATCAGAAGGTAGTAGATGACGTATATGATGTACGAGCTAGTCAAGTCTTCCCCGCATCCACAAGTACAGGAATCATCTCTGCTTGTTTATATATGGTTCAGTCTCCCCCTTCGTCATCTTTAATCTGCACCAACCAAGACAAAAACAATTTGACCGGTTCATCCAGTTCTTCACAAAAGACTTTCGATCGCGTGGATGTACTTCTTCAGCTGCTCGCTTGCAGATCCACCAAGATTTCCCCGTTGATTTTCGCCAATTCATCGCCACGTTTTTCTTTAGAATGGTGCCTCGGCGTATTTGGTATCCACCACTACAATTGTGAGGTTCACCGATCATGCTGACACTGATCTATTCTATTCTATTTCGAGCGGATTGCTCATAAAAATCACAATATATTCTAGTAGGGGCTCAAACCTCGTATGTACAGGGGTCATGAGTAGGAAGCAATGACGTACCAAGAGCAAGATATTGGCTAGTTCAGATAGGTTTTCACTCAACCTAGCCTGTGAGCAGATAACATTGCAGTGGTCCAGTCCCTAAATGCAAGAGAGAACCAGCTGTTTTAAGCACAGATTATAAATGTACTGATGGTCAAAGTTATCGACGGCTATCAATTGCTCTAAGTTCATCACGGTCCAGTACAATGTCATGATCCTCACCCACCCTCTCCATGATATATTTTGCGCATTCAAATTATACGAATTCCGGCAGTTTTAAATCTCCCGTTTTGCAAGTTATGAGAAAACATTACCAATGTTGTTCACATTTTCCGGCCCCTTTTCAAATATGCTACTGCTTGTCGACTCGTGAAATTGATGCTCTTTCGTTGTTCTCCTTTACATCTAAGGTATTTATTTCAGAAACTTTTGCAAAGCATGTTGCTCCCACTGTTATCTCTTGTAGGTAATGTGCCATGGATGCTGGATACTTAGTGTCTTTATTTCAGCACCCACTACGGAATAAAGTACATATATTATTTTATAGTATTGCAGGGTGGTAAAGTATGGATTCAGGACATCCGTATACTGCAAGCCGACCTTCTCTGGACGATACCTCAACTTCAATTCCGACCATCCATACAGTGTAAAGAGAGGCTTGCTATATGCCTGAAACATCGAGCAAAGAATATAAGTAGCGATCGTGATGTCCACCACGAAGAAATGATCAAGCGCAGTAACAATCTATTAAACAACAACTACCCCAAAAACATACTCTCTACTCCAATTAGGAAGAAAAGAGAAGATGAAACCGATAAACTGTCCAGTCTATCTTCAGCATTTCATTTAATCTAAGTTCTGTAAAAGAACCATACTTGGTGATTTTACAGGGCTTTCTTAATATTCTTGAAGACTGGAATATTGCAGCACCCCATCGAATGCGTGTATATA
>NC_068985.1:100771929-100773379 GCF_001194135.2 Octopus bimaculoides | reverse complement strand
TATATATATATATATATATATATATATATATATATATATATGTATGTGTGTGTTGGGGGGCATATATATACACCCATATATATATTCATACATATGTCAATGTATACATGGTTCTATTTATCTATGTATTTGTATATACATGTATATATATATATATATACATATATATATAAACCTATATAATTAAAAATATATTCACATATATATATATACCAATATACACATACGCATATACACACACAAACACAATCAAACAAATACACACACCCATATATACATATATATATATACACATATATATATATATATATATTTATATCTCTATATATGTATTTATACACTATGTGTGTGTGTACGTTTGTGTGCGCGTGTGTGTATTTACATACAAATATATTAATATATGTATTGATGTATACATATTTAAATATTTGTGTATTGCAGGTTCCATAGACGTAGGAAATGTAGGAAGCAACGTTCTTATACAGAAGTTCAGGGAAGCGTCTTTTGTATATAATCTGTCAGGCAATCTATGGTGATATAGACAGGGCACCAATTCAGTGGTAAACTTTTTTCGACTGAAAATTGTGGATCACGTCTCTGAATACGTAGTCGGACCAAGGCATACCGGCTTACTTTTGCTTCACAGCAGATTAAGGATATCAAACATTTTGCGTAAGAGCAACTACTCTTCGACGATTTCTGTTAATTTATGTTTGCATTACTGCATGTTTTCATGGTTTAGTTTCTCTGTAAGTGACACTTTCTCTGGTCGCCTGTGTTCGATAAGACGACTAGCCGCAATTGAGTCGTTTCACGCGACTCAAAATCAGTTCTCTAACACTTCTGAGACATTATATTGTTACCTTTCAGATACGACATTTCATGTGAAACAATCTTATATATATATATATACACCCCACCACGTGGCACCGGGTTCAGTCCTACTTCGTGGCACTTTGACCTAGGGTGGGTCTATTCCGCTGTAGCCGTGGGCCTACCAAAACACTTTATCGAATTTGGTAGACGGAAAGTGAAACACGCCCCTCGTATATACATACATACATACATACATACATACACACACACACACACACACACATATATATATATATATATATATATATATATATATGTATATATGTACGTATGTACGTAATCATATATGTATGTATATATGTATGTATGTACGTAATTATATATGTATATATGTCGATGTACGTGTCTGTGTTTGTGTCTGTGTTTTCTCCTTTATTGCCACTTTTCTGCTGGATTTGGTGTCTCTGTAACATAGCAATTCCACCAAGGAGACCGTTAGGATAAATGTGAGGTTTTAAAAATAAGTTCTGGAATATATCTCTTTCAATAAAACCCTTCAAGACAGTGCTTCCTCCTGGTTGCTGTCAAATGAATGAGGCAATTAAAAGAATAGAGGTTAAATATATACATATAT
>NC_068985.1:100766217-100771875 GCF_001194135.2 Octopus bimaculoides | reverse complement strand
TATATATATATAGAGAGAGAGAGAGAGAGAGAGAGAGAGAGAGAGAGATACGTATACATATATCTGCATGAATGCATGCGTATGTACTAAATAAGTTGAATTGTCAATAATCCGAATGTCGGATATAACGTATTGTAATATTGATTGTACTTTCTTCTAGCCAGGTTGAAAATGAAACAATGAGAGGTAGACTTCATGTGTTTTAATGCCATCATTTATCGTACCTGTCTTTAGTGGAGGCTACTAATTTTCAAGCCTTCGTACCGAATCTGCGATTTAAGTGTGCACTCCTTGCTCATACCTACTGTATGTAAGGCGCTACTCTTTCTCTTGTATAGCATATAAAATATTTATTACTTTGCATGCTAGAACAATTATCCGTAGAGATTTATGAAAGCCATATAAATTGTACTTTTGAATATTTTCTAAAAAGCAAAATTACAGAATACTTACATCTGCTTCGTGTTATAATTTCTATTAAAGAACACCGTAGTGGCATGTATTCTATATTAAAATGCTATATGATGTAGATGGTAATTTTCAGAAGCAGGTGTTGTTGGCAACAAGTCAAGAATATTTCGCATTGTCGACAGAAAACTGTTCTTAAATTATTATTTTTTGTGAATTACATTGGTAGCTGCATATAAACACATACACGTACATACAAACCCATATACATGTATGATTAAGTGCATCACAGAAACGTAGAACTTTTGCAAAGAATTTATATGGGGTACTACTGCTTCATTTCGGCGTGGTAAACGGTCATTATTTCAAATACTTTTACATAGGATTATGTATATTACAATAAAGAGAAATGAATTCTGGTCTCCAGATATTCAGCGTAACATTGTTCGATTGCAATTTTGCAATAATGTCGCAGCTGATGCCTGTATGTATGTATGTATGTGTGGAGTGGAGTGAAAGCATTTGAAGAGGCCGGGATGATGCAAGCAGGGCTCAGGAGATATTTAAGGAAAAATGAAAAGACTGAGAAGGTGAATGACAAGGACCTTTTTGTGTGCACAGTCTGTGACAGACCATGTCTGTCCTTGGCTGGTCTCAAATATCACCTGCGAACCCATGGAAAACAAACCTCATCCAGCTATTCTGATTATATGTCTGTGCACACGTTTGAACGTGGTGTGTGCCAGAGGGTTTGCAAATCCAATGGGGGTCTTAAAAGACATGTTAGGATCCACAATGAGCAGAACTTACTTGCAGGTATTGGTAGTGCAAATCAGAGGTGCAATCTGTGTGGGTGTTTTTTCAAAACACTGTCTGGTTTAAAAAGCAACATCAGACGCCATGAAAGGGCTAAGGTGTAGATGCAGGAGGTGGTCAAACTCTGTTTAAGGAGTAGACAACCACCATATATGTATGTATGTATGTATGAACAGACACTTCACTTCACATGATGACGAGTTTTAAGTATACTCCAATCAACAGAACAAACTTGTTCTTGAAGTTAAAGAGCAAGTGGATAAGTAATCGACAGAGACACGTATCCTGAACGTTGTTCGTGTAGAAATACAGCGTGACCGTGAATCTGATCAGACCTCGCCCACTGTAAATTACAGGTACAATTGATCTTTGCCAGCTGAGTGGAGTAAAATGTCCTGCTGAAGGACACACTACGCCAAGAATCGCACTCTAAAGACATCGACAGCATTGCTAAGAACACCATGTTTAATCGGATAGGTGGGTGTACACACACCTATATGCATCTTTAGTGACTGGCAATGCGTCGCAAGTATCTACACTCTCTAGTACTCGGGCGTGCAAGCCATCATGGAACTGTCGCACAATGCTGATGAACTTGTTCGGGGAAATGGAGCTTTCCCATCTTCTTCCAAAGCCGCTCGTGACTTTAACACCTTCAAAGGCCTTGGTTACGTATACAAACCTTGTGTATAAATCTTAGCACCCCTCCTCTAATTGACGTGCGGCAAAGATCCTGTGACAATCCCCCCCCCACACACACACACGGTGTTCTCTGAACCAACACTGACTCTCTAGCACAGGCCCGTCTCCTAGATGTTTGGTTAAGTGGTTACTTATGACTCATTAGAATATCTTTCCAGCTATTACACCGGTCGAGTTCTCTTGCAACATGTCGTGTCCGAGTCCCAGGTTTGTTTGCTTTGACGCTCTCCGTAGGCGTTCGCCTTCTCCATGTACCAGTGGATAGCGAAAGTCACCAATGATTTCCTCTTGGTGCTTCGACTGCATGGTTGGGATCCCCGGATAACGCGACATGAAGGCGACGGTGAGGTGAACCAGACTATATTTAGAGCACCTTTCACAAGAACGCCTTTCGGCAAAATAAAGATGGAATGGGATTAAAAATAAACCGCAAAAAAAGAATGCCTGAGGAATTCTTTTCTGAGTACGAACCTAAACTGGAAATATTCAGCACATCTAATAGAAAGAGCTAGAGAACTAAAAAGAACTACTTTAATCAGCCGCTTTTTGTCTGAAAAACGGAATTAACTAAATGCATTTAACGCTGGTAATTTTTTTCAAATGATTCGTGCAATTTTAAAAAAATGATTTATAAATACATAATAACTTTTAACTTAAGGTAAACTCGCTTTCCAATATTTTGACTTTTTCGCGAGTAACATACATATACATGCATGCGCATACGTATGTATGTATATATAGTATATACATTATATTCTATTTATTATATCATATTATCTTATATATGAATATATACAATATTTGAAATCATCTGGAATTGACTTCTGATTGCATTTTATTTGAATTACAGACAATTTAAAATGTTTGAAATATAAAGAAAAATATAATGAAGAGGCATATATGAAGAGAAACCAAACTTCAAAATGGAGTTGAACTACAGATGCCAGATGTGCACGAATGTGTAACATATTGTTGCAGTAATATAATAAATAACAATTCCAGACGAATAGTCATTATTAGTTTTCATTATAACCGTATATGTATTGTACAAGTAATTACACTATTTGAGATAGAAACATAAATGTATTGTGCGTGATTGCTTCTTTTTGCTAACATAATCAAAAATATCGAGAGCTTAGAACATTAAAAAATAGAACTATAATTCAAAATAAGAAGCAGCGAGTAATATAGTTTGTGATGTAGCTCTAATTTCTATTGTCACGACTTGTTTCATTAGCTGATGTCTACCATTTGTTCATTTTTTTGAAAATGTTACTCTTGTTTTTTTTATCAATCTTCATATGTTCTGAGAATATAGATGGTGGTGTGATTAAGTATTTAACTTGGCAACTAGACTGTTTGTTGCTGCTTGGATCTCAATGGGGAATATTTGGAGAAAATGCGTTGTAGCATAGAGTTTGTTAGATTTCGGCCATGATGACTGAACAACATTCCTATGGTCTAGGTCTTCATTGAAAAAACTTTAGTATTAATGATTTGTGTGAAATAAATCAAAAACGCTATCAATCGTGTTTCAACTTTTGCATCTTCGTGAAATCCATTTCGTTTCTATTTTACTGATTTCTGTCCACGTAAACGTTAGGCCCTGTGCCATCTCTACATAAACATTCACGTCTTATTCAATTTCCTTGGTTTCATTATCACTATTTCGTCATCGTCGGCTCGAAGTGAATGTAACGGACATTCTTGCTACTCCAGAATATTAATCTTTTATAAAACTCTTCCTTGTACATTATCCTCCAGGAGTCGTCCATTTTGCTACAAGCCAAGAAAGTTGTCAATGATAATAACACACGTCTCGGAGGACGCTTGAAAGGTCCTCTGGCCTTTATCTTCCTCCATCTGCAAATGAGTTATAAAACTGAAATTGTCACACAGACATAAATACAAAACATGACGCACCAGTATGCCGAGACAATTTACTTTCCAAATATATGCTTTACATTTGGTTATGTTCATGTATGTGCAGGTAAGTATTGATCTTCTTTGTCTAATGCTCAAATTCTTTCTTTAAGATGGCGGTGATGTTTTGGGGGAGAGTTGATCATTTTTTAAAACCTTTTTTTATCATACGCCCATCAAATGAGGTTAAATGCGTGCTCCTAATTTATAACCTATTCTCATTGATTTAATAAAACTCTCAGCAAAACACAAGGTTTTATTTTTTTAATACACCCTTCTGCTATAATATTCTGTTAGTATAGCTTGTTTACACTCTAGGCATATGCACATATAATACATAACCTCATATAATGCTGAAAATATATACACACTAGGAAATGTACCAAAATAAATGTTTTACTGTATATTTGCATATTTAAATCACCTTTGAAATCGAAATAACTTTCTAGAAAGAAAGTGTTTGTCTTGTTTCTCTTGAAGAAATAGTATAACAGTCATCAATCTTAGGATTCGTTCTGTGTTCTTACACGTAACAACTTTTTGCTGTGTATTAAAACAGGTTTAATTTGGTCTGAAAGCACTTTCTCACAAACTGAAAATCCCAAGACACTGACGAAATTTAAATTATTTACGCCTTTTGTTCAGGTCCATCACACGAATGATTGGCCGTAGATTTCAAACGTGATGTAATTAACTTCATAAATGTGATCCCCAAAGTAACTTCCAGATGATTATTATTTGATTAAGAATATCATCCAGGAAACGCAATAGCACCCTTTATTATATACATAAGAAACCTAATCTTTACGAGACTATTATTGACAGGTTAGTCCGAATAGCATCACGTAAACTATCTATTATCGTAGCCAATAAAGAGTTATAAAACTACTAGAAAGAGACCCTGCATAGAGTTCGAATTTGAGGATTATTTATGTCATGAATCTAAACACCACAAGAGTTAACGGGAGGCTGAGAAAAGGCAATTTCTAAAACACACACCTTAGACGTAGCTACTCATATATGCATACTTTTAAACTAATATAAATATGCTCAAGATTTATATTGAAAATATTTCCTCCTTTTCTCATGTGGTGTGCTGAAAGTACGCCATGGAAAATGCATAGCAGCATTTTGCCCATCTTTTCTCTCTGTGTTCAAATGCCACCGAGGTCGACCTTGCCTTTCATACTTTCAGGGTTCATTGATGAGTAAGGGCTGTCTCAACGTCGGCATTATCAGCTCGCGTTGGATATTTGCCATTGAGATGTTTTCCTTGCCACTTATCAGTAAGAATATCTAAGGCAGCAGCTTATTATTATCATCATCACCATCATCATCATCATCATCATCATCATCACTATTATGTCTATCTTCTCTTCATCATAGGTTTTGTGGGAGCTCCTGGAGTTTTGCTTGCGTAGCGGGTTTACTACTTGCAGCTTATTCTACATTACCATTCTTTCTTTTCAGCTATCCTGGGCGTACTCCAAAGAGGCAAAATATTCGTAATATTTCTACTTAGCCCTCTATTCCAATTTTCTTTGTATATTCCTCTTGATGCCTTCCGGTACTGTCCCTAAGGAGACAACAATAATTGGCACTATTTTCACCTTCTTCATATTCTATAGCCGGACTATTTCTTACTTAAAAGGGTTGTACTTATCTAATTGTTCCCTTTGTTCTTAACTATTCATGGGTAAAAGGGGCATGCAAAAACTATATTATTATTGCTATTATGATTATTATTATTATTATTGTTGTTGTTGTTGTTGTTGCTGTTGTTGTTGTTGTTGTTGTTGTTGTTGGTGG
>NC_068985.1:100760357-100766185 GCF_001194135.2 Octopus bimaculoides | reverse complement strand
TTGTTGTTGTTGTTGTTGTTGTTGTTGTTGTTGTCTTTGTTGTTGTGATATTTATTATTGCTGCTGCTTTTTATTTTGTCATTGTTTCATTTTGTCCCCGTCTCTTGCCGAATGTCTTTTCTGACACTTGGACCAAAGAAACTCACTTTGTACATAGGCAAGTCATTCAAATAAACACAGCAAATTGGTCAATTGATACATCCAAGATATGTAATAGAAAAAAGAGAAGGAAAAGAAAGTAAGAAAGAAAAATAAACGAAACAAAGAAAATAGGCTGAAAAGGACAGAAAATTCACACGGACAAATCACTCTTCAATATGTGTAAATTACCAGTTAAAACAATCTTTTGCCCTTCTTGCATGGATGGTATTCTCAAATTATTTTGAGTTCCTTTTTTGATCATTCCAAGTAATCCTACAATCACTGGTATAGTAACCGTCTTGTGATGCCTCATTTATTCCATTTGAATCAGCTAATCTTTATATTTTCTGAGCTTATCAAATTCTTTTGTCGAGATACTATGATCATAAGGCATGCTTATATCAGTCAATAAACAGACTTTATTGTTTTGATCTTTCACTATAATATCCGATTTATTAGCTTTGATGGTTCTGTCTGTGTGTAGTACAAAATCCCAAACAATCGATACATTTTCTCCCTCTGTTACAGCGTCTGGCTGGTGCTTATACCATTTCTCAGAAGTCTTGATTTTATATTGCCGACACATTAATTTTTTTTCGCTTCTCAGAACGTTCGTTACTGTGTGTTGTGGTAGATTCTGTAAGAGCAGACACCAGCCTGCTGTCAGAGGTCTCATGGGGTCTCTTTCCGCACATTATCAGATTTGATACTTGGTTGTTAATTATCCTGGGAGATTCAAAATCCAAGAACTAATCGCAAAATCCTAGATGTCCCCAGCAGAGCGGATTTTTGGTTATGCTCGGCTCTCATGTCAATTCCAATTTCTTTGACATATTTCTCGAACTTCGTTGTTAGTGCTCCGAGTTCCCTTACAACTACTGGAATGACAGACAGTCTCCTAAGAATCCACATTTTGCAATTTTTTCTTTTAGCAGTCTATTCTTCCCAATCTTCTCTAGTTCTTTGTTACTTCTGCGTTCGTCTCCAGGATATGCTCATGTCAATCAATATACAGACTTTATTGTTTTGATCTTTCACAACAATATCTTGTTTATTTGCCTTGATTATCCGGTCTGTTAATATACTTGACAGTCTCAAAGAATCGTTACGTTTCCTCTCTCAGTTGCAGCTTCAGGGTGGTGCTTGTACCATTTTTCAGCAATTTTCATTTTATAATGCCGACATATTTTCCAATGTAGATATTGGCCGACCGTTTCATGTCTTGATTTTCACTTACAGGTGCTAAAATTTACACCTTGAGATTAGGTAGTCCACTGTTTTAATCCCAGCGTTGTAGTATCGGCAATTTGACTATACACCATTTTTCATCATAGTGGCTTCATAGTTCTATGTCAATAATCTCTGATATTGAGCAGTGAAGATAAAGCCTTCATTTTTGCCATTAGCCCCGAGCTCCGTAGTCACTGATGGGTATGCTTCTGGACTACATCAGTTTCTTGCTACGGGCAAACAGTATTATTATTGTTATTATTATTATTATCATTATTATCATCATCATCACCGTCATCATCATCATCATCATCATCATTATCATCATCATCATCATCATCATCATCATCATCATCATCATTATTATTATTATTATTATTATTATTATTATTATTATTATTTGATACACGTACATGATATTTAATTGCTGGAAAAGAAACATTTCTTTTTATCAGGCTACAAGTAACCTTTGATGCCAAGAACCTTCCTATGTGTCCTTTATTATTATTATTGTTGTTATTGTGGTTGTTGTTCCGGTAATACATTTTAATTTAGTTAGAAGTTAGTTTCTCTTGATATTTGGTGAAAACAAGCCTCTTAAAATCTCAGCTATTCTCTTTAGGATTCTTGTGCAGGGAAAATATATGTGTTTCAATTCGAATCACGTTCAGTCTTTTCTTTCGCATTTTGGGGGCTCACATAAATGCATCGATTGTTACGGGCTTTCTGATTAGATGCTGTTTATTTCTCAATGTTTTTCAATCTCATTAGCATTGAGTCTCGTGTCGAAATCACTGTCAACCTTCAGCTCGTAAAAGTTAAACATTTACTGTACTCAAACAATGGAGAAACTTTTCATTTGAATGTGAAATAACGTATGGGTGTGTATGTGGGTGCGTGTGCATGTGTGTATGTGAATGCGTATGCATATGTGTGTGTGTCTGTGTGTGTATTTGCGAGTGTTTCATAATATGTATTTATATACGAATTAATGTTTATGAGCTGACAATATTTGTGGGAGATGTTTTTATCAATAAAATTGACATAATACTTCAACACATTATGCTACCCACAGATATAATATTCAAAGAAATTAAACAATTCAGAAATGGACACAAGATAAACAGTGCCTTTTTTTTTCAAAGAACATCGAAACTAAATCGATTCAAGATATTTACTCAGAGAGAGCTTGAAGGAATATATTAAGAACAAGTGCTTATGTATATTTCAGTATGTTTGTTTATTGTTTGTGTTTTGTACATTTATATCCTTGTTCATGCAACAGTTTGTGATTTTTGTATTGCGGGTGGTTTGAAATAGCACGTCATTATAGATTAGAAGCTATGCGTTTAGAGAAAATATACTGTAAAATTTATCTGTTTTGCCCTTTAGCCATAAATATCTCGTTGAAGAGTTGTCTGCTTATTTGCAATTTGCGATTTTTTATTAAATGTTTTGTTTTGTTTTCTTGTTTTTGCAGATTAATTTTCTCTTTGATCTTTCAAGTAACTAGAAGTTATTTTAAACTATTTCAATATTTGCTTTAGTTCCTAATATATCCCAAACAAATAGATGATCTTTTTTTTCTTCTTTCATGAAATTTATTGTAATTACAAACATTAGAACATAAAATATGGTCCTAAGGTTAATACTAATACAATAATTTAATATAATTTTCTTTTGTTCTCAAAATGTCAACAGTTGATGCTTATTAGATTCCGGCATTGAATTGATTTCTGTTAAGTGAATAATTTTGATGAGGAACAAATAATTTCCTTTTAAATGGTTTGATCAATGTAAATTTTACTTAAAATGATTGTAATTTCAACTATGTATTCTTTAATCAGCCGGTGATAAAAATCCAGATTGTTAGTAATAGAGAAATATGATAGTGTAAAATAATAAACTTTGTCGATAAGTACGTATGATTGTGAGCACAAGTATATGCGCCTGCATGTGTGCCAGTGTGTGTATTTACTATATTTCTGTGAGCATTTGTTATTATTTATTTTAAAACTTCAAATGATCGAAAAATAAGTGATCATTTCTAATAAGAACAGTCACTAATTTTGTGGCGGACAGTTTATAAAATAATTCCGAGGACTTCACACGTATTCTCGTTGAAACCAACGTTTTCAAAGAGAACGCTGACGCCTGCGTTATTCACTGCAGAAAATTAATGAAGAGGAGTATTAAAATGTGTTTGTCCGAAGTCTTAAAGAAAATTATTATTTTCTGCCGTCATCTTAATCTACCTGTAATTTTACTGCTCATCATATATATATATATATATATATATATATATATATCATATAATATCAGTGATTCTGATAAGCCAATATATCCGGCGCAGGCACTATGATGAAATAATCCCGGTATTCTCTGTAAAGTTGTTCAAAAATGAAGTAGTGCAACGTAGATTACAAAAGACTGTTTCGTATTACTGAGAACATGATATCAAAACAGCTGCAGATTATTAATTATAAAAAAGTAGGACGTCTCTTTGTATATAGATGGATGTGGCTTTAGTAAGTATATGGAGACAATACTAAGGGAAATACTGAACCCATAGGTACGGGTATTATAATATCAGAATTTATATAAAATATATGTTATATTGTGTTATGTTATTCAAATCTATTAATTTCTAGCTAAGTGTTGAAATACCACTGATTACTCTGCAAATCATGAAATAATTCGATTCAGTATGGAGAACAAAATGTACTTGAATAAAATACATTTCAGTAAGTCTTTCCCAGTCTTACTTTACTCGTAAATATCCACTCTACTCTCTTTCTTCTTCACATCTGTTAAATTGGTAACATTCAAATTGGTAAATTGCCAGTAAAATCGTTTATAATAATATTTTGTGTCTCAATATATTCTTCATTCATCACCCGGTTGGGTATTTGCAGTAGCGCACATCATTTGGGTACCTATAATATAGGTTTCATAATTTCCTTAGTTTACCTGCTAAATTTACGGCTACGAATAGTCACTTGGTTCTTGAGTCTGTGTCGCAGAGAGTTTAGAGGAAAAAGTAATAAATAAAGGATGCATGATTAAATTATAGCTGCAATTATATGGCAATATACGAAAAGATGTATACGTAAGCAGAGCTAATTATATATACTGAGAATTTAGAAAAAGCAAAAGACGAAGACGGATGTGTAAACAACAAACAGACGTATCAGTTTAACGCTCGGGAAGTGAGAACGTCTTTTACATTTCAAGCCTACGCTCTTCGACAGAAAGGAACACGAAATAAACAGGGAGAGAAAATATAAAAAGGTATAGTGGCTAGCGATCTATCATACTCTTTTACTTGTTTCAGTCATTAGACTGTGGCGATGTCGGAGCACCGCCTTTAGTTAAGCAAATCGACCCCAGAACTTATTCTTTGTAACCCTAGTACTTATTCTATCGGTCTCTTTTGCAGAACCGCTAAGTTACGGGGACCTAAACACACCAGCATCGGTTGTCAAGCGATGTTCGCGGTACAAACACAGACATACAAACACACATATATATACACATATATACAACGGGATTCTTTCAGTTTCCGTCTACCATATCCACTCACAATACTTCGATCGGCCTGAGGCTATAGTAGAAGACACTAGCCCAAGGTGCCACGCAGTGGGACTGATCCCAGAACTATGTGGTTGGCAAGCAAGCTCCTTACCATACAGCCACTCATGCGTCTCATAGTGAATGGTATATAATTATATATACCTTAAACATGATCTTACATTTTATTTCGCTTTCATTTTCTCTTTCTTAGTACACAAAATTGTATAGGCTAGTATGCAGCACATTCAGTTTCAAGCGGAGAAACATAGTGACGCGTACGTGTTGAGTCAGTATGTTGTGTTATTAATGCGTTGGAGCTAAACCTTAATTAACAATAGGCTGCGCAATTAGAAACACATTGATTTTGGATTTTAATCACAGTGAAAATGATATTTCTGCCCCAGATCAGCATTATCCCAATGCAACATTTCCTATTTCTTTATTGACCACAAGGAGCTAAACATAGAGGGGGCAAATAAGGACAGACAAAGGTATTAAATCGATCACATCGACCCCTGTCCGTAACTCGTACCTAATATATCGACCCCGAAATGATGAAAGGCAAAGTCGACCTCGGCGGAATTTTAACTCAGAACGTAACGGCAGACGAAATACCTATTTCTTTATTGCCCACAAGGGGCTAAACATAGAGGGGACAAACAAGGACAGACAAAGGGATTAAGTCGATTACATCGACCCCAGTGTGTAACTGGTACTTAATTTATCGTCCCCGAAAGGATGAAAGGCAAAGTCGACCTGGGCGGAATTTGAACTCAGAACGTCACAGCAGACGAAATACCGCTAAGCATTTCGCCAATTCAAAATTTCTACTGACCGATTTAAACAGTATGCTTAGACACCCATCTTTTAATACAATTGGTTGT
>NC_068985.1:100759185-100759935 GCF_001194135.2 Octopus bimaculoides | reverse complement strand
TATATATATATATATGGGAGAATATACGAAAAAACAACAACAGACGAGGACAGGTGGTGTAAATAAAAAAAGGATGTATTAGTATGACGCTCGGGAATACGGAAAGTTTTTGACGTTTCGAGCTACGCTCTTCAACAGAAAGAATACGGAGACAAGGAGAAAAACAGGGAGAAAAAAAATTGAATAGTGTTCAGTCAATGGCCGATCATAACAATGGCTGACCGGAACTGAGAAATTCTTTTTTCAGGAGAGCTAAGAAAAGGGGGAGATAACAAACGGTGATCGAAGAACGAGGGGCTGTGTGTGGGAGATAGAATGCTGGTGATCTTGACGTGTGTAGTGTGAAAATGGGGAAGGGAGAAAGTTAGTTAGTGAGAATTTATAAAACAAACACAAAGGACGAATACGGCTGTGTAAACAACAAAGTGATGTATTAGTTTAACTCTGGGGAAGTGATGAATTCTTTTACCTTTCGAGACTTCGCTCTTCGACAGAATGGAGCACAGAGATACACAGGGAGAGAAAATAGAAAAGGTTTAGTGGCTAGGGTTCTATCATGGCGAACATATATATATTCCTATATACAAGCATATTTATTCGCCCCTTTATATAGCAATAAACTTACATTCGGATTTAATGCATAACTTTATGTATAAACATATATCTATATAGATACACTCACACACACGCACACATATATATGTATGTATGTATATATATATATATATATATATATATATATATATATAT
>NC_068985.1:100757402-100757807 GCF_001194135.2 Octopus bimaculoides | reverse complement strand
TATATATATATATATATATATACATATACACAATTAGATTATTCACACTCTATTTACATTGAGAGTTTTCCTCGTTTCGATACCATTAACTTGTACATCCACATATGCCCCCAAACACTCACACAAACACATTCCCATATATCGTCTAGTATTTTCTGAATATTCATATAGGAGCATATATATTCAGTACAATTCTCAATATTGAAATCAGTTAGGCATGACGTTTTAATTCAACCTGATGCACACAGGCCTATATAAAGATACATCTATGTATTTATGTATGTGTGAATAGATCTATACACATACACACATACACACACACACACACATATATATGAAGCTTTATTCCTGCCAATTTGTACTTCGATATATATATGTATATATATATATATATATATATATATA
>NC_068985.1:100751184-100756448 GCF_001194135.2 Octopus bimaculoides | reverse complement strand
ATATATATATATATATATATACATATATATACGCAAACACAAAGCACTGTGAGATTGTGCACGCATGTGTGTATATGCTCGTATATAGTCCTGTTTTTCTCAGTTTGTTCGATAAATTCTATTTTAATATTGAGAAGTATTGGAAGTTTTGGTATTCCGATAAGAGAGGAAAAAAGAATCATTCATCGTAATGGAATATATGACATAAAATAGGAAGACTGTATTGAGCGAACAGTTGAAGACGTCCAATGAAGCTGAAAGATAAATTAATAATATATGAAATTTCTTTAACAGCATCTCAGGCAAAACTTTGGACAGATTTTACGACTAATTTGAAATCCGCCTCACTCATTGCCTGAGAAGAAAAAAGATGGAACCTCATATGGACTCAAGATATTTACGCATGGCATGTATCAATAAACGTTGTTTATATATGGGCACACAATACCATTAATATTCATTAGAATATGGAAGGAAAAGAACTTGCAGCTCAATGGATCATGATTCAGATAATTTAATGCAATACTAGATGTATCTAATGACAGAAACTTTATCATTATTATTATTATTATTATTATTATTATTATTATTATTATTATTATTATTATAAGGCGGCGAGCTGCCAGAACTATTTGCTTCCAAGGCAAAATGCCTGGCAGCATGTCGTCCCTCTTTACGTTATGAGTTAGAAGTCCGTATTACATAGCGATATCGATAATTCGGGCCACTTTTTTCTGTCATGTTAACACCTTCAATATCTCTCTTCTCTTCCTGAATCATTATATTACATTGCATAGTGAACTCACACAAAAGCTTTTTTTTGTGTGTGGGATTTTCTAATGCCGCCTCTCGTTTCTGCTCATTCCATTTAGCTGCATTATCATAACTGCATTTCTCATTCATCATCCGGTGGATATATATTTGGTTGCATATTCATGTCCTTTTCTATTCTCTCGCTCTGCTAACTTACCAAAACACATTCCACAGAACGGGGATTGTTTCATTTTGCCAATGTTATACTTATTGTTTTAGTCCAGAGATCAATCTCCTCGGTGATTATTATTATTATTATTATTATTATTATTATTATTATTATTATTATTATTATTATTATCATTATTATTTTATGTTTGACTTTTGCTTTGCATTTGTACAAGTTGGATTCAAGTCTCACCCAGAGACCTCAAGAGACAACAAGTTAGAAGTCCATGTAGGTGTTATGCCTAGGGTATCATATATTTGGATTTGTACAGTGTTTTTCTAGGGAATGTTTAAGAAACCATAAGAAAATTATGTGTTTGTTTTAAAATTTGAGATCACATAGACAATATTTTACGTAGGATATGGGCAGTTCCCATGAGCACTATCTTTTGAACTTCAACCATTTTGGGGTTTCCTGGTATCTGAGCTAGGTAGTAATCAGACCGTTTCGGTGTCATTCCCAGGACACCTATGACAATAGGTATTGTTTTAGTCTTCAGGTTCCACATTTTGCTAATTTCCATTTCCAGATCTTTATATTTGCTCAGTTTTTGGTAGGTCTTGATAGGTCTGGTAATTGTCTTTTCTTTCATACTGTACGTTTTGTACACTACAATACACTACACTAAATTTTAACAAATAAACAACAGTTCAATTCCAACAAGTGCAACAATAAAGATAAAACATTAAGTATATAATAAATTTGAACTCACGGATACAAATAAGCGAAAATCAAAAAAAATCTGGCACGAGTCTCCTAGAGATGGAAGTAGCTTGTTTCTGCTCAGAAAACATATATTTCAAGCGAACACACAGTCGCTGATTTTGCTACAAGCAAAAATGCTAGTTCTTAATTTCTTTTAAGAGATCAACGCAGTAGTTGTACTGACAAGTAATATTCGTAGTCATTTTATCATGATTGTCCGTTCGAACGAATTCTACTGCTATTTTGTAACCCCAAGAATATATCGCCTCTAGCTGGTTAACGATGCACACGTACATCCTAAAAATTACGAACAGCGTTGATCTCTTAAGGATATTTTAGAACTAGCAATTTTGATTAGGTTTTGAGTTTACCTTTAGGCTTTACCACTGTTTTCGGCATTTGGCCCCAGTAGTTTTTATTTTAAATATTTTATTTTTGCTGTAATTAGCATCATGGGATTCCTGCTGTCGGGATCTATCAGAAAAGTTAAATTTAAATATAATTTTCTTTTGCAAGAATAATATTTTGAGTCAAAATCGATTTCATGCATTAAACTCGTTCTTTTCTTTTCGGTGGTTTTTACCTCAATACATTTTTTCTACTGAATATTTTTGCACATAACTAATATGGATAGCTTCATTTCGTCGCGATCTATCGTATCCGCTAAAGTAAAATATGCATTTCTTTAAAAATATTTTTAGTCAAATTCGATTTCTGGCGTTCTTCTCCCGTTTGTGACTACAGATATGTGACTGAAACTTTTTTCTACTGAACCATTTTGCAAATTCTACTATCATTATGGCCCAACACAGTTGAAGCCCTAAACTGGTCCTCCAATATACAGAACACGAGTAACTACAAATTCATAGAGATAGACATAGTAGATTACTACTCCTCAATTGCCACTGCGATCCTAAATAGCGCCCTGATATTCGTGAAAAATCACACTTAGTTAAATATGAAGGAAATTAAAGTAATATTAGAAGTGAGGAAATCAGTTATAAGCTTTGAAAATAAACTTTGACCCTAACCCTAACCCTAACTCTTTTGATATTGCCATGCGAGCCCCAGATTCAGCACATGTAACTGACCTGGTGGGCATCTATATGCTATCATACATACAGGAAGAATTCCCAGTACTCAATGGTGGAATATAGAGGGACGACGCGCTTTAAAAAAAACTCTCAAAAAGGTAAGTAGAGCTTATCAAGAAAAAACAACACAGATTCTTTAAAAGATTTGGATTATCTATTTCTATAAAAAAGAAACACAACCGTATATAAAACCACGAACCCAATATAAAACCGAGCACTAACATCAAATACATAAACGTATCCAGTAACCATCCGAACTTTATTAAGAGAAGTCTAGTACATAGTATTAGCAATAGAATATCACGCCTATCTTCCAACCAACATATTTTGTAATAAGCATAAGAAAATCTATAACATCGCACTAGATAAAGCGCGATTTAAGCAAAAAAACTTAATGCCTAGACCCAAATCACTATACAAATAACCTACATAATAGAAATCCACACGATAATACCATTAACACTAACCACACACCAAATGTTATTACAACCTACACCAACAATAAGAACAGCATAGATAAGCTCAACAAAAATAATAGCAATAGAAACAATGTTAAGCCCCATACACAAATCACCAATAATATTACAAACAACGACAACAAAATTACCAACAATGGGATAATCAATAAAATTAACAACATCAACAAGACTTATAACACGTATTATAAAAATAAGTTGAAAAATAATAATAGCAATTATAAGAATAATGTAAAACTACACATCGATACGGATAAAAATAAAGAGCCTCAAAGAAGAAAGATAAACCCTGTTAAAAACCATAACACCAGGTCATTGAGTCCACATAAACCATACAGAAATAGCCCCAATAAAACAGCCAGGGGCAATAGTGAAGATAAAACAACTATAGTAATAAACTCGATAGCCATAACTATAATTTCACACGCCTTACAAACAATGAGGGTAGTTTCTATAACAGACATAGCAATACAAACAATAAACGTAATAGTGATAAGATTTGGCTCGTAATCCCTTTCGCCATTCACCTCAAATCCAATATAGTTCGCCCATTTATGAAAATAATAGATAAACACTTAAACGTACATTATAAATATGCAGCAGTATTTAGGAATAAAATTAGAGTAGGCCGCAGCCTGACTAGTAACCTAGCTACCATCATAGCCTCGATTGATAATAAAACATTAAACACATTCTATCAAGCTAGGAAAATTGGGAACACTAAATCTAACAAACAGCAGACTAATAGAAGAAATCCCAGCACTTATGAAGCACCTCTAATGTGGCTGAGGGATAGAAATGTAAGTGCCAATTCTCTAATAGATGTAATACTAAAAACGTAGTTTACTGATGTAACGTACACACAAATAGCCCTACACAATCGTATATCGGAGCTACGAAAAACCAAATGATATTTAGATACAACGCACACAAATCTAGTTTTAGAAATAAAAGTAAGGCACATTCAACAAGGCTCATATGGTTGAATAATATCTGGGAGCTTAATGACAAATAAAAAATAGAATATAGATTAGAGTGGCGCATACTCGCAAAAACAACTTCTTACAACTCTACCAATAGACGGTGCGATCTCTGTTTAGCCGAACGCCTCGAAATTCTCACGGCTAAACCACTTCTTCTTAATAGAAAATATGAGAACAGAGATTTTTGTCTACATATGACATCTTTGTCTTTTGTACGTATCGGTAAACCCGCTTCACCCTGTACAAATCCTTCGCTAGATTATTCATCTAAATAATCCCATTTAGCCGGGAACCACTTAAACTAATTACACGCAAAAATTCACCTCCCAATGCCCACTCGCTTTACACACCCCATAATAAATTATTTTACACCTACACAGGGCTTCTTCCATTACCACGAACTTCCTACATCTTTAAGTCCCAAAGACACATATATTCCTTACTCACCCTCTTTTCACCCTCTTTTCACCATGAGTTAGAGTCAACCCCCCTTTATTTACACCGCCGGTGAAAACTCCAGCCAGAATAAACTCTTGGAAAGTCTCCGCTTACATAAACTTGGAACTACAGATCAAAATAACCTCCATCCTACTTCGCAGCAGAATTATCAATTATGAAATCTACTATAATATAAGACTCACCATTCTTTGTGGTAATTCTCGTTACCAATGTATCACTATTCTTTCACTCGTCTTACCTCTACATATGACTCTGCATTGTGATATTTTCTACTACAAATGGTAAACAGAAACGATCGTAAATGGACTATTACTATCACGTTTCATTATTAATTAATTAAATTAATGGTTTGCTACAGCAAATTCTTCCTGTTATTTTTCTCCATTTTCATTTTGCATATAATTTAAACTACGGTTTACCCGCTGAATTACCTGCACCGTATTCCTTTTCACAAAGACTGTACCTACGTAGGTAATCACCAGGAGCGCCTTTGAAATTAACCATCCCTTAGAGTTTTTACAGACCTCTAACGTATACCTATATATATATATATATATATATATAT
>NC_068985.1:100744763-100750965 GCF_001194135.2 Octopus bimaculoides | reverse complement strand
CAGAGACACATAAACACACACACACACCCGTACCTAACACTCACAATCCCACACACACACGGACATCCACACACATACACACACACGCACACACCCACATACACACACACACTTCTCACCAACACTACACACTCACACAGATACGCATACAATCACACACACATGGGCATAAACAACACACGCATATACAATAACAAACGCAAGCACATACACACAACATACACATACACACAAACACACACGCACGCACGCACAGAAAACATACACATACACACACGCGCACATACAAAATACACACACACACGTACGCGTACCCAACACCTACAAGCCCCGACACACACACTCAAATAACCACCTGTTGACCTTCTACCCACACTGTCTATAGCGTCCACTAACCAGTCCTACTACTAATTTCTTCCACTACGTCATACACACACACACACACACAAACACACTAACAGATAAACCACCAAACCATGCACACGCACACACACACACACACACACACATACATACGCACACACACGTTCTGTTATCACACACACACTCGCACACTTCCGCACACGCACAGATATTCATCTCCCTTTTTCACTCTCCTGTCTTAGAAAGAACTTTTCCCCCACCACCTCCTATTCCGGTCTTTTCCTAATGTAACCTCGTGGGCATCGGTACCATTTTCCTCTTTCTCCGTTCTTCCATTCTCCGAACTTTCCATCTTTCCGACGAAGGGCTACGCCCGAAACGTCATACACTCTCTCTTTCCTTTCTTGAGCGTCCAATAATACTATCCATATCACGTCCTCACTTTGTTGTTTTTTTGTTCTTTTGTTATTGTTTTTTTTAATTATATATATATATATATATATATATATATATATATATATACATGTATGAATACCGAGGTACGTATCAGTTTCCTTCAGTTTCCGATTAATTTTTAAATAAATAGTACTGAGAGAGAAACATTGAGCAATGAATCGCTGTCTTCTTTTCCACGCAAAGCTTTCTCCAAAATAAATTACCTATGAACAGGATATATGAAGAAACATTTAACAGCATATAATTGCCAAACAATACTATTTCTACCGTTTCACGACTGCCATTATCTATGTACGAATTTATATATATAATCTATAAATCTATAATTCTAGTTTCATATTCATTTCTTTTCTGTTTTATATGAAAATAGTAATTTCTATGAGGAGAAAACAACAGTTCTTGTCGGAGTGGAGAAATTATAGTCGATTAAATTGGCATATTAAACACAAAAACATGAATAAGTTAAATATGCTTAATCAGTAATTCTTTTCTCTGCTTAAATATAACACTTGTAACATTTAAATAGGTTACAAATCATTATCTGATGTATTATTTACACATGTTTGCTATAAAAAAAATGGTGAAATATATTTTGCATAAAAATATAGATTTCCGTTTGAAAGTTGATAACATATTTCCAGGTAAATGGAAAACAAATTAGGAAATAACAAGCCAGAAATCCTTAAAAAATACAATAGGAAACAACAAGTAACCATCGTTAAATATTGAAACAAATATTGGAATGAAAGTGTAAGATTAATAACACGAAAGTCGATAGCTCAGAAATCAGTTACGCTTGTATTTGAAATGAAATTCCGTGACTGAAATTAAAGAAATTGCAAAAATTAAAGTAAAAAATTATCATAAATATGGTTGAATAATTTATTCTTTTGAGGGAAATATACTAAAGTAATATCAGAAAAATTGGGTTATTATTTCTTTTCTTTTTGTTTTGTGATAGCTATAGAATAATAGTCACGCGATTAATATCAGCCATTTTCGTGATCAAATATAGCGAGAAATGATTGTAAAATTGTTGCATGAGAAGGATTGCGCAGTGTCAGCAACATTGCAGATTGAAACGTAATTGGATCCGTATTTCATATCGCTGATCTCGTTATAAATTCTGGCATATCTTTGATGATTCTAACTATTACGACTAATTGGCAGGACAAAGAATTTGCTATAAACTCTAAATGTTTTATCTCGAAAAACAAAAATGGTTCTTAGCATTTCATCTATATTCCTCTATTTATTATTATTATTATTATTATTATTATTATTATTATTATTATTATTATTATTATTATTATTATTATTATTATTGTTGTTGTTGGTGTTGTTGTTGTTATTACTATGATCTTCATCCCCATTTTTTATTATTATTATTAGTATTATTATTACTATTATTATTATTATCATTACTCTTATTATCATTGTTACTATTATTATTCTTATTATGTAAGGGAGATCAAAATTTTGGATAATTACAAGTAATTACATATGGAATGTTTCGCTTCGCTTTAAAGGAAAAAAAATTCTAAACAGTAGAGTTGTAGATTTTCCTTTCACTGTTTTGAAGTAAAAATTGGATGGATATACCTCGGGTGTTCTCCATACTTGATATGACTCTGGTTGTGGAAGTAATTAATGTATTTGGACAACAATCATTAGCTGAAATTATCAATACAATCAATAAGCAACTTATGTCTCCATTAGGGCAGAATACTTGAAACAAAAATATAAAAGCTAAAACGGATGGCGATTGGCATAGAATTGAGTAAAGGAAACTGTTCGAAATAATGGTTATGTATAGACATTGTAAAATCACTGCGGTTGAGATGGAAGCGTTGCTGACTAAAAAGTTTACTTCACAACGACGTGTTTTCTGATTCAAACCCAGTGCTTGGTGCCCAAAGCAAATGTCTCCAATCTCAAGGCCGACCAAGCAATTGTGAATTGCTTTGTTTGACAGCAACTAAAATAAGCAGCTTATATGTGTGAGTATATGTGTAAGTGCATGTGTGTGTGTGTGTGTGTGTGTGTGTGCGTATATTTGAATCTGTCTTGGTCCTCCCCACCGCTTGAAAACGGATCTAAGTTTGTTTACATCCACCGTACCAAGTGGTTAGACAAAGATGAACCGCAGACTAAGTGCCAGGTTTAAAAAAAAAATATTAGCTATGTGTCAACTAAACCGTTTTAACGCGGTATGCCTCTTTAACACGTTATGCGTTTCCATGATTGAAACAATAAAATGATAAAAACAGAAATGATACAAATTGTTCGAGCCATATTCACTGTGCAGACAAAGCGAAATTGCATTTAAACATCGTTTATATCGAGAAGCTGCCTTCATGTGTTATTTTCATATGTAATTCATTTGTTCAGCAAATACATTAAAATACACTGCAAAATTTACCATTCAACGCAATCATCTGTGTGTCCAAGACGTTTTAAATATTAATGCATTGTCTTTTGTCTTATTAATTCTCGGATTATATTTGACTGAGTAGTACTATGTCGAAACTTATTCTAGCAGGGAACGTATCACATTTTGCATCCTTTTTTACGTAATTGAGCAGTCAAATAGATATTATTTCATTGACGTGTATACATTCATACATCCATCCATCCATACATACATACTTGCAAACGCAAGATTATATTGGCTAGTGTCTTTGTGCATGTGTATGTATATATGTGAGTGATGGCTCACATATACACGTACATGTATATATGTATATAAAATAATCACACCTCAATTCGACCTTATAAAACTGCAGGTTCCACCCCCCCCCCACACACACACAACATCTAAGAAAGGTGTGAATGATTGTATGCAATCTACGTCTGAAAAGACATCGTCAAACTCGGTCGGTTGTCCTACAAATAAAACAACTAGTAAGACATAATTTGAACGTCCTGTGAAAAATTATCAAATATTTCATGCTTATATGTGACATAATAGAATGTTGAGCAAATTTCCTGTCGAATTAAGTCTAAGCTTCTATTTGTTTACTATTTCTTTAAAACTGTCTTCATCTCTAAACAAATATTTTGTTCACGATTGACAGCAAGTGAGATATCTATGAAATGTTTGTGGTTGTTATAACTATTACTAATTTGTATTTTTCATGTATTTTCTGTATCAATTTTTAAAATAATCTGTCATTATTTTTATTTTATTTTCTTTTCAAATCCCAATTAATTTTGAATCAAATAACGTAGAATACATCATTTAAGAGATAATTGAAAAATAATAAATAAATGCTCTATAGAATTACTCACACGTACTTCCGTATATGTATTATGTTTAATGTATATTTATTAAAGTGGTTTATAGATCAAACTGTGGCGTCATTAGTAACATATCACTTACACTTGCTTAATAGTTAAGAACACTAAAGTAGTGAGGAAGATTAGTTAATTATCACTTAAAGATTTACGTTTATGTCAATTAGTACTGTAGAAAACGTTACACATCAACTATTTATGGATATATATATATATATACCTTGAAAATGTACAACGTGCATCTCAGCAGGGAAACATGTATTGATTTGAAAGAAGTACACAACTCTTAACTCTTTCAACGTAGGATGCTCTGGCTTCAAAGCCCTTGTGGTAACGATCTAGAAACTACGAATGCCCCATGAGTGTCCCGTAATCGGAAAATCTCTAGGCCTAGAATCACAGCCACCTTCATTTCCTTCTGCTTGGGAAACCACCAAAAGTTATACGAACCAGGTCTTGACTGTGTCAGGCAAGGAACAGGTTTAACGACGATCTCTGTCAAGTTGTTGATGACCAGAATAGAACTGTGGACGGTTTCAATAACTTGATGCAGCTTGTCTAGCCTTTTGCGATGAAATCGCTTCTCAAACTCCCCTAAAATCTCAACAACATACTCAGTAGGTGTAACTGATGCAGTTGCTATCTAAAAATGTGATCATCGTGAGCTTACAGATGTGTTTCCTCTGTCTGACCTCGGACTTGTAGCGATAGGCAAATAGTTTAATGATCTATCTTGCACGAAAATAATTATAGAATAACCTCCCTTTCTAAGTTTTTCCAAGCATCTGTATCATGAGACGTGATTCTTTTATACCAAGACAAAACAATCAACATGATAATACTTCCAATCAATTAAGATCAGAAGCCATGAGAGCCACTGTCTGGTACTGCATCCGGGCATTGAGAGCCACTGCCTGGTACTGCATCCATGCATTTATTATTATTATTATTATTATTATTATTATTATTATTATTATTATTATTATTATTAATATTATTTTATCCATGCTGAATATGTATTGTGATATATTTGTTACTGGAATGTTGGAGGTTGGTGTCATAAATGAAAACCGTTAAAAATAGACGATGACAAAAATTGGTGTATATGAGGATGAATGGCAAAAATCGTATCAGTGTATAAATATTTATACTGAGAGATTTCGATTAGATTTGATTGGTTATATGGCATAAGAATTATTGCTACGGAAATATCGAGCAATGAGCAATAAAAATTTTAGTGAGGATGCAAGACAGAAGTGGTTGCAGTGAGAAGCGGGTGCAATTATTGTAACAAGTACGAGATCAGTTGAAATGGGAGGAACGCATCTAGGGAAAGATTAATTGAGGCGGGAGATAGTATTAATGACAGTGGTTAATTGAAAGAGATGAAATACGCACAAGACACACTCACAACAGTGCATGTCAAGCGGACTGAAGATCCCAATAGGAAGACGTTATAATGAGCTTGAAGAGAATTGGGATATCTAAGGAGCGATGAAGAATGTAGAGATACGAATTAATAACATAATCAGTAGAGTGTCACACAAAATGTCATGCGATATTTCGTCAACTCTTTAATTTGTGAGTTCATATAACATCAAAGTCAAGCATTGACTTTCACTCTCCCGCTAAGCTGCCAACAACGTAGAGGAATTGATAGTATCACGTATATCCTGACCATTAAAAATTATTGAATTTGAGCCTAAATTTGTAAATGTTATTACATTATATATCCATAGGTTTCATTGTTTCATTCGAAAGAAGTTGATGGAGAAAAAAACGTAATATATCGTACGTAACAAGATGAATCAAAAATAATAAAATAGATGAGTTAGGATTACTTGAACATTACTCCGAACTTCCAGCAAATACCCACACTGTCTATTTATTAATGACTTTGCTGATTTGTTCATAAATATCGTTTAACTCTCAAGTTTAATATTTCTGCCACATATTAAATATAAAGCAGTCACAACACGTAAAGTGGCAACCGTGTTATGCACACGCACATACACAGATGTTGACTCGTGAATATACACACACACACTCATAACATCATACGCACATGCGTATATACATTCATATA
>NC_068985.1:100739821-100744568 GCF_001194135.2 Octopus bimaculoides | reverse complement strand
TATATTTCTGCTGCTTTTAAATAAAGCATATTACTCTACCTCTGGTATTTGAGTACTCTTTTTTCCACCTTGTTGCACATTTCATGTGCTTACTCCGGTATATATATATATATATATATATATATGGGCAGGATATCAACAGAGTGGTGCTTAGATAGTGAGCTCACAATTTCCTACCCCTTCAACCAGACCCAGTGCCTCACGCGTGCAAATTTAGCTATAAAACGCGTAAAGTCGAGCTAATGTGGAAACTAATCGTTTTATCGTCGCTTAAAACCTCTTTAACGCTATTCATCCTACCCTCCAAGTCAATTTAGCTATGTTTTAATTTAGAGTAGAGATAGTATAGTAATGAAAGAATTTTTACAAATATATCTGTCTGATTGATTAACCGAATGATTAATGGCTAAATAGCAAATTAAGTGATGAATAATAAAGAAGTGAAATAGAGCCAGTGATTGTGATTTTTGCATAATGATTCTCTCGGGACACTACGACTATATAACTCTTTCGGCTTAAAATTAATCTTACACTAACCTGTATCACATACTTGCCTGACCTCTTATTGCTGTTGCTGTTCAGCATCAATTAAAAACTCTTTTAACACATCTATGATTAATACTGTTGATGCAGCATTTAACTCTCCGGTTTTGTGTATGTGGGATATATTGCGTAATCCGTTGATCAATTAAATATTGTAGAATACTATTTAAGTGAAAATTTGGTTGACATATTTAGTAGATCGTGCTATAAAGAACCTACGGGACTGGCTTCCAATTTTCTTGAATGTTACATTGCGTTGAGTTACTTTACAACCACTTAATTCAAATCAAAGTTAGGTTTGCTATATATACTGTCGTGAACATTAGGAAATATAACTGCAAACTGTAATATGATCATAATTGTGTAATTATGGATGGGGTGGTTATATACGGTTATATGGGTAATATGTGAACGCATGCCCTAGTAGTTGGTCTGTTGCAATCACAGTCGCGACATCTTGGATTCTAACTCCCGAACCGCGTGAAACATTGTAATCTTGGGAAAAACACTAACTCTCACGTTGCTCTGTCATCACTTCGACATCCAATACGTGGTAGCTGTCCAGGCTACCTCAATTTGACGGAGCAGGTAAACTAACGTACGGCACAAATGTTTGAGTGCAATAAAGAAATCATTAAATCATTTCTGCAGATTGTTAAGCAAGATGTTGTAGAATCATTTTGTTTCGAACTACGAGGACCACCATCATCATATAGTTTGTAATATGTTATTGAATTTATTGGGATAAAAATCGTGGACGAAGTTTGAAGTCGGGAGTAAAGTATATTGCATTTAGACAGTGAACTGCATTTTGATAAATATTCTAATCATTTCAACACTCCTCCGTTCTTGGGATAATATTGGTATAAGACATGACCAATTTCGGTGAAGAGTGTAAGCCGCTCACATCGAGCCCATTTCTCAGCTGGTACCTATCTTATCAATTCTGAAAGAATGAATGGCAAAGTGAACCGCGACGAAAACTGAACTTAGAACATATGCATAGGCAAAATGCCACCAAATATTTTGGCTGGCTTGTTACCATTTCTACCACCTCGCCACCTTCGTGTCAAGTATACTATTAATATGAGTATGACGGCATTCACAAAGAGTGAAGGCAACCTTGATTTTTATGGTAAGACCATGTAATGATGACTATCCCGAACATTATGTGTTATGTGTTATGCATTTATTTTGTATTTCCATTATAACTTTCAGATAAGATTTCCGCTTTGGATTTGTGTTATATTCTGGTGAAGGGAAAAAAAGGATGCAGAGATTATATGCAGTTGTACGTCTGTTGCATATAATCTGAAGTCAATATGTACGAAATTACTTCAGATATTATGCTCACTTGGGAAACGCGGGCAAGCAAAAACGTAAACAATATATTTTGTAGAGATTATAGTTTTAATATTACAGAATTATGACCATGTTAAAATTTTGCAATTAGATTTCCTAACGTTCTCAGCAGAATATTTAGCAAACACAACTGGTTTGATTTGAATTAAGTGAATGTAAATTGATGCAATTCAATGAAACATTGAAACAAAAAAACTGTAAAGTAGTCCATTAGGGACTACTAAGTTTTGTTTTACGAAAAGCAGAAACGTGGTAAAACATTCTGAGTGGCGACAGTAAGGTCCGCTTGGAACACATATATTTGCTCGCATGAATTCATTAATAACAGGGAACTTTGGAAAGCTATGGCTACTGTCATCCACAAACTGATGCATCCTGTGCACATCCAGTAACAAGTACTGTGTATATATATGTATGCTTGTATGTATGTATATATATATATGCATATGTATATGTATATGTTTGTATGTGTGTATGTATGTATATGTATGTATATGTATGTATACAACATACACACATACTTACATAATACATACATTCATACATACCTACATACATACATACATACATACATACATATATAAACGAGTATTAAGGGTTTTTAGTGCTAAAATATTTTTATGTCATTCCATTTATATGAAAATATTTTGTCGTAATATTACTTCTATAATTTGGAATTTGATAATACCAATTAAGAAGGAATTATACAATACGTTTCCTCACGAGAAATCACAATTAAAATTAGCAGGATTGCTTGATGCTGTATAACTAATAATAAACTACTTAAATCACAGTTAATGGCTCTGTCTTCTAAATCTATAATGCATTTACTAAGATTGGTAGAATTACGTTTTCTTCTAAACGTAAATGAATAAAAATGGTTACGTAATATATTTAACAGATTGTAGCAGAAAATCTAGTGTATTAATAATTATGAAACCCTATTATGACCTTACATGGATACATTGTATTCTTCTTAAAAAATAACTTTCTAAAGGACAGATCATATTGTTTCTGAAATTACAAAGGCATTTATTTACTTGTAATTGGTATTTATGGTTACGGAAACTTGTATTAATCTTCGCCTTTGAAGTAGGTATTAAGGCAGGATTATTAGCAGTATTATAATCAATATTATTAACAGGTGTTATCTAAGAGGTATTATGAATTTCACAATCAGAATTACTTTTACCTAACGTACGAAATTCTATGTCTGGAAAATTATCAATGGAGTTATTTTAAAGTATTAATTACAAGTAATACTTAACAACATTATCTTCGGACATCGCTTAAATAACAGCCTCCTAAACTCGATTGTGGAGATATTATGACGTTTCTATAATAATATTGCTACAAAAAGCAGAAAGTCAATCATAGCGCCAGCTTGAATGCGTTTTCACACGTGTCGTTCACAAATGGTAGTTCTAAGAGCTGAAAAGAACCATACGTGTTTCACTCGAAATTCCATTTCGTGTATATTCAAAGGATATCAAGACAGTGAATATTCAACAGAAAACCAGACTTGGTTAACCAGCTGATTATCGAACTCGAACAACTCGTACTAGTAGAGTGATAGACTTATAGTTACATGATGTCTATACCAGATTGAGCCTAAATATTCATAAGCTGACCCAGATACTTACATGTGACCAAATGAGGTTTACTTACAACAGTTCCCTTACGTACAACAGTTCCCACTTCATTCGCTAGTGTTGCACTACTTCGGCCCCATTTGTAAGTTAGCTTTCATCTAATGAGAAACTTATTTAACAACAGCTATGGCATCATCCTCATTGTGATACCAACTCCTAACAAACATTTTATTCATGCTGGAGTGACGCACAACATCTAGTAACACCAAGAACTTGTTAACATTTTCGTCAGTCTTTTAGGCGTTTCTTTTGATAGCCTATCGTGACTGCACCAACAAATTGGCATTGTGTTCCCCATTGATGATGTGGCCCTTCCGAAGAAAGACACAATGCATTTTGCTCCCTAAAAACTAAGACTATCATCTCCTCTGCAGTGGAAATGTTTCCATCACAAGGATTTTCGCATTATCCCTGGCTCAAAGTATTGAAGTCTACCCCCTTCCTGACGTTCGAAACGTTCAAGGATACCAGGAACATGTGCCTGGAACAATGGCAGTTGTTTCCCTGATGTGAACAGCTTGATAAGCATTTGATCAGGTGTCAGGACATCCTCGTCATGCCGAGTTCCTGGTGGAGAATACCCTCAGGTCTCTCTTCTTCGATATTCTAATAGCATTAGCTAATTAATTTTGAATCAATCAACTGTCGTCCATAAACATGAGAGCACGTGCAATATTTTCCGCAGTGGTAATGGTTGAGGACGTGCAGTCTTTTGATCATGTTCTCTTCCCCTACTAAATACAGCTGACAGTTTTTGCATTGCTGGCAAGGTTCGAGCGTCATTCCCCAATTTTGCAAGCAGGTCCCTCGGGTCTAAAGCCTTATTCTGTAGTTACTTGATAACACTAAAAGGTCAAATTGTCTCCATTTTCAAAAGAAGTAGCTACTAGATTTTTTGAATAATTAGAGGTTAGAATTACCTGAAAAGAAACTCAATCCTTATAATATAAAGATTGGAATTTAACGCATGAAAGATTACGGAGTTCTGGCGTGATTCCTTTGTACTCAGCCTGTGAACATTTCAGTCCATCTTCGTTTATAATAATATTTCCATACAGATTATATGTGAATAAAGACTCATGAAATTACACGCCCACACACAAGCGCAGGCACGTATATATGCATATATGAGTATGTGAATGCGTGCGCATTTATATATATATATATATATATATATATATATATATATA
>NC_068985.1:100729315-100739078 GCF_001194135.2 Octopus bimaculoides | reverse complement strand
ATATATATATATATATATATATATATATATATATATAGTGAGAGTGTGAGGGAGGTATGTGAGAAGGTATGTATGTGTATACGTTTCGATGCATATATATATATTTATGTGTCATGCATGTATACACACATCAATACGTCTATATATCCATAGACACATCTCTGTGAAGAAGCAAAGCTCATTCATCACAAATGTTTAAATCACTAGCACGGATTCTAACTCATATTTGAGTATATTCTTACGTACGCATCGTTGTACCATACAGGCAATTTGATTTTTACACTATTCGTATATAGTCTTGACTGGCGATTCAATTCGGCTCTAATTCGGTACATGTACGTGACATTTATCATCATCAAAAATTATGAACCTTTATATCCACCGTTCCTTAATGGGATTTGGATGGAGTTGTCACGTCTGCCTGGGGCTTCTATTTATTTTAATACCCGAGGCCTTGAGGAAGTCACCCGCACTGCGAACACTCACCTTACCGGCAAATGAATGAAGCCCATACATATATGTGTATGTGTTTGTATGTGTATGTGTGTGATTTTGTGCCTTTTTTTGTCCCCTACCAGGCCCTGAGACCCGTTGTTCATGCTTTTAGACTCCATAACTTAGAAGTTCTATATTCAAGAGATGGGGAATTATGTATATAATTTACTTTATTTACAATTGACGGATATTCGTCCTCATCTTGGTTGTTGTTAACACAACGTTTCGGCTGATATACCCTCCAGACTGCATCAGGTGTCTTGGAGAAATATCGAACCTGCGTTCTCAATCTTAAGGTATTTTTCGATGTTGTTTTGTTGTTGTTATTATTATTATTATTATTTTTATTTTTATTATTATTATTATCATTATAATAATAATAATAATAATAATGATAATAATAATAATTATTATTATTATTATTATTATTATTATTATTATTATTATTATTATTATTAGTATTATTTCAATATTGCCCACAAGGGGCTAAACATAGAGGGACAGACAAAGGGATTAAGTCGATTGCATCGACCCCAGTCGGTAACTAGTACTTAATTTATCGACCCCGAAAGGATGAAAGGTAAAGTCGACCTCGGTGGACTTTGAACTCAGAACGTAACGGCAGACGAAATACCGCTAAGCCTGGAATCGAACTCACAATCTTGGGGCTAGTAGCCCGCGCTCTTTACCACTATGCCATATATCCGTGGGACACTTATTTTCAATCGCTACAATTGTTTCTACGCAAAATAGTGCTCCAGGCGTGCAGGTATTTTATTATGCAACAGTTTCCATGCATTGTTCAATTATATATGTATTACATGTTTCAGTAATTACAATAAGTTATTGCGACTATTGTTGTGTGTGGTCTTCTTGTGAACTTGGGTTTCTAATTTTCCTTTTCTCTTTGCTTTGTATCTGTCCAAAGAAATTGAATTCAGCTTAGTTGGAAGCTATGAATTTATGCTACTCTCTGAACAAGACATTGCAACAGAGGCGTACCATCAGATGTCCTGATTTTTTATACTCACAACTACCCTATACACAATTTCATGCTTATAGTTATTTTTTCCTATCTTCTTCTTAAAAACGTGTGATTGGCATTTTATTAGAAGAGCACTCCTCATCAACATTTAAGACTATTTAAATAAATTAACTCTGCTAATTTTCACACGATTATTTCAACTTCATATCTAATTCATATTGGTTTTTATCTTCGTAATTATAAAATCATATATCAATTAAATTTTTATATCTTTTGCATACGCCGTATAGTAACTATTCTATTATATGTACACTTACTATAATAAAGTTGTACGATATTTCTTGCATTTTCAATTATCTGGAGTTACAAAACACACATTAGAATGGAGAAGAGACACGCGTGTCCTCATATATGAGATCTCTTGATCTCTGTATGCGTCTATGCATATAAATGTACGTAGGCATAGATGCAAACAAAATAATATCGAGAGGAAAATTAATAGGTTTACTTTCCAACATTGATTAACTCATTAAAAATTAATTAAATATTATCATACGCTAATAGCTACACCTCTTATGTAAAAGTCATTAGTCTTTAAGAATATTTACTTCATATTAAATTTTAAGAAATTCTCAAGGGAAACGGAAAGCAATTTGCATAATTGTCCACTCATTTTCAGATTGAATTACTAATTTGTTATAAATGATTACATTTTGTGCTTTGTGATTGTCATTAGGCGTATGATGGTGTTTCTGGTAACGAAGGTGATGCTATTTATAACTCATACTGTCTCGTAATTATTTTTTACAAACATTTATGTATCTATATACATGTATGTGTATGTACACACGTACTAGTATGTGCGAGTATATGTGCACACATATGTGTGTGTGTATGTGTGTTTCTGTGTGTGTGCCTGTGTATGTATATGTGTGCGGAGCACTACCAGATCAGTTAAAATAATAAGCAGCCTTTTCACCGGTTCTTCCAGTTAAGCGATCAAATCCTGTCGAGTTTGATTTTGCCTTCATCGTTTTGGTGTTAGTACAATAATCACGAGATGAGAGATGGCATCAAGGTAATCGAATTTTCGATTTATCCACCAATCTATGACTTCACTTACATTTTATATTGATTACCCGAAAGTCAATGTGAAACAGAAATATTTTTATAATTTTCTTACATTGTTGAGCGATGGAAGTTACTTATGTTTTAACAGTGCTCTCATGTTAATCTCTTTATTTCATATTTAAAAGACAGTATGAACTATCAATATCATTTTGAAGTCATTATTTCGTTAATCGAAATAAACTAAATATATAGTGTTTTGACTGCAGAGATTTTGCTCATTTAAAAGGCTGACTCCTAGTCTTAATACAGTGTGTACAGCCTTTGCATATTTTTTTCCGAGTATGTTATACTTTGCATGCAAAATTGCCCCTAAATTATTGCGAGAGGGTGTACTCAATTAAAAGAATATATAAGTGATGACGAACATTGCTCTAATTGATGTACAATTCGAGAATTATCATCTATTGTTTCAGAGGAGAATTATATAATTATTAGGATACTTGTAGAAATATTTTGAATATCATGGAATAATAACTCGTCCCACACTGATTGTTAATAGATAATGCTCATCACATATGGATCAGTGACTTAATATAAAAAGTCAAACCAATTATCAATTTTTTTCAAATCTCCTATCATGACATTCTTTTCCTAATTTCTTGCAAACTGTGTTCATTTTCATTCTTCAGTAATCGATAAAAAATATCTAAAAATATATTACCTTCGACCACTCAACTCATCTTGACATCTCATTTTTAAAAGAAAATGATCGCAACTTTACTAATATGGTGTGAATGATCCGAACACTAAATATGTGATAGATATATAAACAGCATGTAGAAAGTATTTCTTCTATTAAATTTTGTCTCGTCAAACCTTAAATTTCGATGTGTTATTAAACTGAGAATTTGGGCAGATTAAATATTATATATTCATTTAATAAGCAACAGTTATGATAATTCAATATCTAACACTGACTGTGGTATATATAACCGAATAATATTTCGGTAAATTAGTAAATCTAGAATAAATCTATTGGATTCATGGTTATAGATTATACTATATTAAATTTCATGATCTGGAGGTTTTGTTCCTTCTTCACAAGCACAATTAGTTTCTTATGATATAACAATAATTACATCTTATTGAAATGAAGAATCACAATAATATTCGTCTCTAAATATTAGCTGGTGGTTATATTGCAGCAATGCCCGATTTTAAATACCATTTTTTTTGAAAACAAACTATACAACAGAGAATGTAATCTTCATTTAATGTCAAAATATTCTCGTATATGATTTTAACACATCACATGGATAAAGGCGTATTATTTGCTGCTGCAAATATATTTTCAATATTTGTTTATAATATCAATAAATGTTTATGGCACTAAATGGAAGCCAGAGTTACATTTAAATACAATTAATGTTCTTTCATTAACCACATATACCTTTAATTATAATAGCTGCAGCCGAATGGGAAAACGATAAATTCTCTTGTCAGAAATGAGACCAGTTTATATATAAAAAGGAATAAATAAACAAATAAATGTAATCAATAGAATTTATATCAAATCAAATTTTATAACGCTATAAATCAATAATTCTGTCTACGTTGTGTTAAAATCTATTTTATTTACAATTAAATATATATCTAAACTGAAACATATATTTCGTTTTAAGTGATCTTGAATACATACAAGCGCACAACGGCACGCATACTTACTTTGTACTTATGTTTCTCTGATTATTTTTGGTCCTTTGCGTTTTCATTGTTGAATTCCTCAACAGTAGTGAACCACTCCTTACAGAATCATTTATATCTCAGCAAATATGGAGACTTGGAATTGAAAATGAAAACTGGAAATGGAGACTTGGAATTCAAAAATAATTATGGGACGATTCGGTGAGAATGTGTAAATGTTTATTTGTTTGGCCGCTGATATATAATATATACGTTTTACATTCTTGTCGATATTTGGTCAGTAACAACTCGGGACTGACTTGTAAGTTCAATGATAAAATACATTGAGTCTTTGCCTGTCATGTAGCTTTTAACGCATAGCGTATCTAAACGTTTCTTATACGAGTACACCACCGTTTTCCAGTAGCACTGAGTTTCTAAACTCTGACAGATTAATCATTTCTTCTGGACCATCTGTTGTCACTAAGTGATAATTAACCAACACACCTCTAACCTATTGATAATATATTTCCTATGCGGCTGAAGTACTATGAGCTGCTAGCAATTTACGTACCGAAATAATAGTCAATTTCTTCAATTATTGAACCATATATTGGATCAATATGGGCTGGAGTTTATGTTTAGCCCTTTAACTGATGCTCTTAGTTGCCATATTCGGTGATAGCTATATACTAAGTGTAACTTCAAGCAAAACGTTTGGTAAGCACAACGCTACGTTGGTCACTCAGGAAACTAGAATGAGAGCCAAGGGAATCTCAAATTCTCCTCGTACGTTATCCCGATTAAAGGAGGTGTCGGACATCAGGTGACAGAAATTCGAATGATGCATATATATATATATATATATATATATATATATACTCCCATATTCATTTCATCTTTTACGATACGTTTTAATTGAAAGCCAGTTGTATTCTCTTCCATGTGACAATATAACAACGTTTAAATCCAGCAGATGTACTTCCATCTTAAATTACATAGGCTCATAGGGCTCGGGGCCAGGTTTCGGTGGACTGGACACCTATTTATAGCAGGAATTCACATTTTCGCCAGGTTAGTGAATTCAAACAACGTGAAATGCAATGCATTTCTCAAGAACTCCACGCATCACCAGACCCAGGAATCGAAACCACAATCATACAACTACGGATCCAACATTCTAACTACTAAGGCACACGCAGATTCTCTACTCACAAACGTACAGACGAAGGAAAAAGCAAAGGCACAGGCGATGAAGGATACAGGCAGAGAATTCAATGTCAACACAACTATGTATGCGTGTGTAAACACATTTAATCTTCAATTGTCTCCGTCATTTGTCTTCTGTCATACTGGAACAACAACATGTAGTTTCAATAACATACCATCGCTGATTTTAACAAACAGCCAATTTAGATGGAATTAAACGAAGTGCTACCAGTTGTCTAAACGGGAAGGAGTACAATACAAACCGCAAAGATGATTATACATGTATACAACCATACACAGACATAGATATGTATATATACTCTGATATTGATATGTATATATATACACTCATATATGCCTTTGGGACACGAATCGAACCCACATCACCTGTAAATATGGCATCAGCACTCACATACATACACACGTAAGCATGTATGTTTGTATGTATTTCTAGGGAGTGACAAACAAATATTATATGTTTCAGCCCTAAGGATATGGTCATATATATATTTATGAACACACACAGGCACACACATATATGTGTGTGTGTATACAATATTTATATATGTATATGTATGAATGTAAATATATATCTACAGACATAATATGCTTGTGCATAAATGCACACATACATCGTAATAGTCAGGAATCCTGTGTCACATGAGTTCAGTCTACTACCATCAGTAGGAGATGTTTTATCCACGCATATCAGTCAAATACACTTCTACTATATACAGAATATTACCATCTTGTCTGAAACGCTACTGATACTCTATATATCTTAGTAGTGATTTATGTCAGAGGCAAGTTGAGGGGACGCTGTGCGACAGGAATCCATACTTCCTGTAAACATGACAGGCTTTCTATCATTCGACCAAAGCAATACCTGGAATTTCAACATCTGTTTTAGAAACATTATTCTTGCCAAGGAGAATTATGTGTTGCCGACGTCCTAAGAAGTTAGAAACGTTCAGAGAAATGGAGGTAATTCGTATTTTGGAACGGTTTCCTTCGCAGCAGATATAATGATAGCATGTAATTATTTGGTTAGATTTTGTAAGAGAAAACTGAAGTTTGCCTTTGGGACTCGAATCGAACCCACATCACCTGTAAATATGGCATCAACACTCCAATACATGCACACATATGTATGCATGTTTGCATGTATTTGTAGGGAGGGACAGACAAGTAAGCGGAGAGAGGGGGATAAAATATATGCACACAAGCAGACACAATCTTAAAACTCGCGCGAAGAAGGTGAGAAAGAGAAATTACAGCGATTCATGTCAATTTGAATAAGATTAGTAATGGAGTCCCAGTGTCTGTAATTAATAATTTTTAAAAAATATTTGAAAGCATTAACCTCAATTAATTCAAAAACTATAGAAGCAATCGTCAAGAAGCAACATCTCATACATCATTAATAACATTAAAGAAAAGAAAATAATTATCATTAGACAAAGGTCGGAATAATAAAATAATACCTCTAAAAAGTCTCAAATCCAGTCAGTTTAATTTCTATTACCTCACTGAAAACCCCGACGGACCAACTGGAGAATAGCATTTTCTATGTTTCGACTAAGAAATATTGATTTTTCGCAATATAAAATCAAGTGAATCAAGCGACAAACCTGGTATGAAAATAACTTTGATAACAAAGTGTTGCTGCATCTGAGATAATCTTGAAGCTCGTACATGCAACGCAATTTATTCAGGAATTTTACCATTATGCGCTCTATCACATAACAAACAACAACATCAATGACAAACTTTCAACAATATAGCAAAATTATTGTCTATATCATTTAGAATGAGTACCAATTATATGCTAATTTTTGTAACAATAATGTCTGCAAACATATAACAATTGATTCCTTTGATCAACTATTTATACGTTTACTAGAAGTGGAGTGATTATCTTATTATGAACAACTACAGCAGCGGCAATGTAAATATATTTCTGTCTCTACATGCTAACTAAAGATAGCAGTATATTTCTACACACGTAACAAAATAATAAAATGTAATAAAGTTTCTGATTTCTAGCGTTAGACAGACGAATGACGAATCTCATACTGCATGAATGAGATTCTAAAGCAGATCATTTCTCCAGAAGAAGCTGTAAATTGCTTATTTCTGGCATTGGAAGGGTTCTAATTTTCCAAATGTAACATTGTTGAAATAAACATGTAAAGGAAAGTTTTCTCTGTCACTTCAAAAGCCAAACAAATTAATTATTAATAATGCACAAGACACACGTATGTAATAATATGCATATGTATAGGATGCGAAAGTTATTTGTGACATATATTGTAATTTGATAAAATCGTAACAGCCAAAGTACTTTGAATATAAAAAATAGTGCACCCTTGTTTTCAAAAATCCTTCTAATACGATAATTGTATGAATCTATCTGCAACTGCGATAAATGTTTCAACCTGAGGTTGTAATCTTCGGTATACCTTCGCTAAATTGTTTATTCATTTCGAACAACACCTGAACAATAGCCGTGTCTTTGTATATATGAATCGGCCTCGTCCGAAGACATAAGACTTGTATCGAATGTCCTGATGCACCACAATTCATATTGTATGTTTATTGTCGTTCACTAAGTACATTAGTTTTGTGTCCTTGATTTTTAGAGGAGTTGATCCTCAGAATTGGTAGAGAATCGGTCAAACTAATTTGTAATAATGTTTCTCGCCACTTCAACATGGCTTTTCTGTACGAACGGACGTCACTGCGGCTTTTTAACACCAAGTGGACATTTCCTCTAACTGGTTAACGAAACAACCTGCATCTCTTATATTACGAGCAAGGGAGCCAAAACCTTCAACCTTATAGCGACAGCACCATCAGACCAGCATGGTTTTGGGCTATATCTGCTCTTCCTCAGTGGTGCTCATCTTGTCAGCAAGAGATGACACAAGCTCGCGTTAATTTGCAGAAATCCAAGCGACATTTATTCTCTGATCTTGTAACAATCAAACAGCTAGTTATAAAATCTCTGTAAGAGATGAACGCAGTAACTCTAGTGGCAAGTAATGTTTATCACCACTTCAACATATCTTCTCCGTACGAAAAGACATTACTGCGTTACTCTGCTCCTATGGAACACCGATATTGAAGTGGCAACAAGCATTGCATGCCAGTGCAGTTAATGAGTTCATCTCTTATATAAGTGTTCATATCTTATATAAGTAGCTGCTTCGCTTAGTTTGTGATGCTTAATTCCCATTGCTTATATTGCTCTATTATATCCAGCTCTAGCTTACGTCGTCTGCTATCATCGTAGGACGATTAAATTAGTACCAGGTGGCATTGACATCTTTACATAATATATGATGGCCATAGATTGAAAATATTTGATAACTTATTTGCTCAATTATTGATGACAAAGGTTGCCGAACATCAAACCATATCTTCCAGACGTGTAGATAATTAAAATAAATACTTTGCAGCATTTCTTTTTATATCGCTGCCTAAAGTCTATAGTCATATTTCACATTGATGCTTTTCGTCTAATCACCCTTTAAGTTAGATGTAGTACTGATGAACTATATTTGCATTGATTATTCCGAAACTATTGTTTGAATTATAAAACAACTTGTAAGCATTCTAAAACAGTCTAAATTCATATCATTAATATTTTTTAATCATTTTCAGATGAAACCGTATGTCTTCATAACTTAAAATATGATTATATTATAAAATCGACCAACAACAACGTAACTAATTGTTTGTTTCATTTGTCATTAGTTTTCCATGAATTCAGACTATCGACAGACTGTTGAATGTAAAAGCGACGTTATTTTCCAATTAGTTTACTGGTTGTTGAGAGGGTGAATAGCTCAACTGATAACTTATCCCAATGCATCGTAGTGTTGTAGTCAATGCAGATGAATTTACTTTCTGCTGCAACTCTTCAGCATCGCTTCTAACTCTTGTTTAATATAGTCTCAATCATTGTCCAGATTAACATGCTTTCATCCCAAAGCAGATGCTTAATGGATTCTGTCAGGTACATTGCAAAATTTAGGAAAATAACAAATGATCGGACTATGCAATAAATAACGAGCGGGGACAACATTTTCATTCAATATGTAAAGTACGTGTTTCTATTATTGAAACGGAACAGAACTTATTTTCCCACTAATATCAGAAAAGCAGGTGAGCCAATGTGAATGTCATTGCGTATATATGTACTCCTGTTGTTTTATGAAGGAATAGATCTATATATACCTATACATACATACATACATACATACATACATACATACATATATATATATATATATATATATATATATATATATATTC
>NC_068985.1:100723305-100728531 GCF_001194135.2 Octopus bimaculoides | reverse complement strand
TATATATATGTAACCATATGTGAATCGGTTGCGATTTTCTTCCTCCATATCCCTTTTCTACTGGACTTACTTATAACATAATTCTTCTATAGAAGAAGTGCCAAAGAAAAGCCAATTTCATCGCGCTTCAATCATTTCCCTTTCAATTCTACTCCATTTGTATCGAAACTTCAATCATTAAATTGCATCACCAACTGGAGGCATCGACACGATTTTAATTAAAGTCAGATATTAGCTCTTCCATTATAATATTTAACAAGCTACATTTAAAATATTTTCCCTCAAAATCTATGTTCTACAAGAACATTTTGTTAATTAATGTAACTTGTTCCCTCGAGCAGAATCGGCCAATCATTTCTTTCTCTTACAGCGCCATTCTCTTTCTCTCCATCTCGCTTGTTCGCACATTTAATGGGTACAGACTTATTGAGTCTCCATCATATTTACATATGTTAATGGTTGAGACATATTATCGTTTAAAGGTTTCAATATTTTCCATTTACATGTTTTATTTTTACAGAATGAGAGTATAATCAGATTCCTCTTCACCTTCTGTTTGTCTTCTTCTTCTTCTTCTGATAATAATAATAATAATAGTAATAATAATAATAATAATAATAATAATAATAATAATAATAATAATAGTAATAATAATAATAATAATAATAATAATAATAATAATAATAATAATAATAATAATAATAATAATAATAATAATAATAATAATAATAATAATAATAATAATAATAATAAAAGATGGTATAAACACACGCCAGAAAAGGTCACAGAAAACGAGAAAGCAACCATACTCTGGGATATGCCAATACACACAGATAGAGAAATTAAGGCAAATAGACCAGATATAGTTGTCAAAGATCATGAAGAAAAAATGCTTTCTAATTGATGTATCAATACCAGCAGATGACAACGTTTCTCTAAAAGAAATGGAAAAACTTTCAAAATACAAAGACCTGGAAATAGAGATAACTCGAATGTGGAATCTGAAAACAGAAACAATTCCTATCATAGTAGGTGCCTTAGGTATAATACAAAAAAATATTCAGACAAATACATAACAAAAACACCAGGACTTACAAATATATATAACATACAGAAAATTGCACTACTGGCTACTGCACACATTCTACGCTTTCAATACAGTAACCATAAGAGCACCACAGCAAACCACAGCACATACCCAAGGCGCACAGAGCTGCGATCGGTAGTGAAGTGAAGGTTCGTTATAAAAAATAAAACTACTGAACAATGATAATAATAATAATAATTTTTTTTCAAAACCGGTACAGTGTTTGAAGTCTTTCAATCTTTCAATGTGTCGATTACCTCGGACCCAGTCCTTGACTAGTTCTTAATTTGGCGACCATGTAAAATGAAAAGCTAAAGCGTGCTCGGCGGGAATTTGAACGTAAAGCAAGAAATAACCCTATGCATTTTGGATGGTTTGCTAACGACTCTGTCAGGTCGATGAACTAATAATAATAATAATGACAATAATGATAGAGCAACAACAACAACAACAACAGCAACAACAACAACAATAATAATAATGGTTACTACTACACTTTCAATATTTTACGGAGCACAAAAGATAAATATTCAGATGTGAATATATACTTACATTATATGGCGAATGATGTCGAACAGAAATAACGATACGAAATATATTGCTTTAATTTATTTTGCCACATGCCCTTTGGGACAAAATGTCGTTACACGATTATATTTTCCCTTCACCTCTACATATAAGAACATGTCTATAAATCTTTAGATGCCATCGATATAATAAATATGTTTCCTCTGTTAATGCCATTTTACATTGGGAATTTCATAAATTACGTTTCTTACGCAAAGATATCCCAACATAGATATTGATCTGTAATTAACAGATACTCCAGCCAAAAGATTAAATTGAATTTCAACTTGAAGATGATGTTGTCTTTGAACATTTTATTGAATACCTATTTTTGAAATAAACATCAAAGTGACACATAAAGTAAAAACCAAATCTAAGACATTTTTGCCAATAGATAACGATGTATCCTGCAGTAGATAGTATTATTATCATTTTTAGCCATTGGCAACTTCGCTCTCGAGTTTTAGCAACTAAATTACATTCCTTGCTACACGACAAATTGAAACACTACAGAAGATTCTCTAGTAACATAACGCTTCAGCCATCTAGAATATAATTATTCCACTGATATTCATGAGCACGGAAAACCAGCACAGAATTAGACAGAGAATCAAATCAGATATAATCTAAATATATGGATAGTTATTTACTCAAAATATGGAGTCTGCTCGATAATTATGTAATATTCATTATCTATTTGGCACATCAAGATAGTCAATGAGTATACCGGCACCAATATGTGATGTGCATTTTTTTGTGTGTTTTGCTTTTAATATATAGGCAATTATGCTGTCTGGTTTATTAAATTATTTTTTAGCATTCCTTTCATACTGAAATTTCTATTAGAATATTAAAATTATTTTCCACCGTCTATATTATGCTTATGAATAGGTTCTATATCTCTGTAATTACTTTAGTTAACGACAGACAATACTAAATTATCGATTACTGTATTGATATATTTTTCTTTCTGAATAATGTATTTTTTCTTTCTTTAATTTTAAATGACTTGGCTACTGTACCATTTGATAATATAAATAGTAGCTACTTTAACTGGTTCGCAACGTTTTCAAAAGGTCCTATGCTGTCCATACTTCGGCTTCATGTTAAATAACCGGAAATTAATTTCATGTCATCTTCACAACCATTGACGTTACCTGTAAGCGACTTGTATTGTTCAAGCTTTTAAGTTTTCTTATCTAATGAAGGTACCATATAGTAATGTCTATCGTCGTCACTGTGAAATTAGAACGAGTTAGAACTGAAGAAATTTCTTATAAAGTTTAAGTGTCATCACAGAAAACAAACCTGTCTAAATTGAACGAAACAAAAAGAATATTAAACATTCTCTGATCCTTATCATTCAACCTAATTATAGGGAGGTTAATTCTGCGTCCTAATGTATGATATATGCAATGTTTTCTTCTTTGTCTGTAAACCCATTTCATCTATATTGGATCTTAGAAGAGAACATTATAAGACACATCAATATTTATCTTGATGATGATCTGTTTTCATAATATGGAATTTAACCTAAAATAATTGAAACTACATTGATTGAATGAAGTCTTCCCATATTTACATATATTTATTTTAGAAATTTGCAAATATAACTATATCAATTTTTAAAAAAGATGTTATTGTCAAAGGTCTGGAGCAACAGACCTGTATCGCTTTTTTATCTTTGATTTTTTTTCACAGCTGGAGGAATGTTACTTATTGAATTGTATCATTAATGAGTAAATGATAACTGAGAATTACCAACACTTCTCTCCCACTGTTTACAGTTAGACGAATTTAAATATAGTACATTCGGAAGTAAGGTGTGTGTAGCTTGTTTGCGCGTAAACATTTCTACCACTTAATGGAAGGAAGGAATTTGAAAATGTATGTACACCTAAAGCCGTTAACGTTGGATTTATAGATGCAATTTCACGAAATGTTTTTCATATTAAATTGGTTTTAGTTAATTGGCTACTTGAACAAATCAGTAGTCTGTATTACAAAAAAGGCATCTTGTTACTCCCTAAATTCACTCATTTGTTTCGTATGGAGGCCAACTAGTAAGATAAAAAATATATATAATGAGCAACAAAAATTAGGCTTCTTCCAAACAGCAAACATGATATATCATTAACCTTTTGACTGAGTAATTACATTTTATAGTAATTACACTAATGATGTTAATTATTCACCCAAAACAGAATTGTTATTTTCTGCATCTATAATACTTTTTTGTCTGCCTTATAGGTACAGTTTTCTTTTCTAGCATTAAGCTATAGGATTCCTGCTCTGTAAAAGGATACTTGTTGAAATATATAGAACTATTAAGAAAATATGAAGAAAAATGCCTGTAGTAAAATGCGTCGATGGGGATGTCATTGTTTGTCGCAACCTACGTCTCATGTAGTAAAAGAGCTTTCCACAGTCAACGATAATGACATTTTGAGATATTTCATCAGTTTCCCAGGATTTGAGGTTGAATACGCAACAAAAAATATCAAAAAATATGAAGAAACTATCTTTCCTAGTAATAGATTATTTGCTTAATCTATTATACAGGATTTTGTTTGTTGAATATTGAATATATTCCCTGCTAAATATTTGTACATGCAAAACATGAAATTATATTTTAATGTCGTATTGTCTCATTGCGAGTTGTTTGATACACAGAGAATTTATTACTTTTCTTCTCTAGATATACATTCTGTACCTTTCTTGAAAACTGTTTAATTCAAGATATTTTATAAAGTGAATTTCAATTTCAAATTTCTCGAATTAATTTTCCATAAATTTATCACATTTTGTCATTTTAGCGGATCTCATGGATTCGCATATCTTCATTCTCTTTTGTTTATTCTTTCTAATTTTCGCTTAAATTATTACAAAATACTAAATTTATGAGAATATTTCAATGGAATTAGTCTTGTATTAGTAATTTTATTGTTAGTATTAAAGTCACTGTAATGCGTAGAAATGTTAGAGCGACTAAGCGCAATAGAAGAAAATAACTTCGAATTTCAGTTTAACTGCTTCCAAATTTTGTTCTAAATCATACTAAGATTAACATTTGCGTCTTCCTATCTTCAACACTTAGAAGATAAATAATATATCGATTTATTTCCATCGTTTCATCATCCCAAAATGTATAATATTTTGGGTTATAGTGAAATTTGTATTATGCTAGCAAAAGCGTTTCACTTGAGATATTGAGACATGCTATTATCGCAGGAAATTACATATTTGCATGGTGGTGGGCATATATACATAAAACAAGTTTAATGATATTTACTTTTAAAAACTAATCAGAATTCTAAAATATTTCACGTATGAAATTCGTACAATTAATGTTTATCTTCTGTATGTGTATAATTTATTAGCAAGCAGCCGAAAATTTGATCTAACACTTTGAGGTAGAACCACATATTAATTCGCTAGTAGTGAAACTATTAGCTAATAATCATAGCCATGTTCTTAATGAAATATACAGGAAAAGTCTAGAAAATATCAAAGAATAAAAATGGGAACATCTGCACAAATATATTCGGTAACTGCAACAAAGACGTATATAT
>NC_068985.1:100721945-100722782 GCF_001194135.2 Octopus bimaculoides | reverse complement strand
TATATATATATATATATATATATATATATCTGTATGTATGTATGTGTGTATAAATTTGTATCTATGTATACTTTTATTCTTTTATCACCCTACGTTTTCATTCATTTGACTGCGACCATGCTGGAGCACCGTGTTTAGTCGAACTAATAGAAGCCAGGATCTATTCGTTGTAAGCCTAGTACTTATTCTTTCCGGATCCTTTGCTGAACCGCTAGATTACGGGGATATTTGTGAAGCGATGGGGGGGGGGACGAACACAGACACAAATACATAGACACGTATATATACGACGGGCTTCTTTCAGTTTCCCTCTACCGAATCCGGCTTTGGTATGCCCGAGGCCATACTAGAAGGCACATACTCAAGGTGCCACGCAGTGGTACTGAACCCAAAACGATATGGTTGGGAAACAAATTTATTTCAACACCGCCACTCATGTATGTATCTACATCATATAATTGAATAAAATAATTGAATGTAATAACTTGGAATTTAAATCCTTAATATTGAATATGCTAATCAATTACAACTATATATATACATATATTGGTGTATTTAGTAGTTATTATTTCCTTGAATAATCTTAGAGATTCAAGAGAAGAGAGTAGTTATAATTGACAGCTATGTAAAGTGATGGACATATAAGCAGGTTTGCAGAAGAACGCCACAGCACATTATTCAGATATGAATCGATGACATTTGAATTTAGATGTAGCATATAATACGAGCTCCTTTGCTGAACAGCTGCCTATTAATCACTCAGACAACTCCTTCCTCTCTCTCCTTTCTTCTTTCCCTTTCTACATATATATATCTATATATATATATCTATATATA
>NC_068985.1:100718739-100721795 GCF_001194135.2 Octopus bimaculoides | reverse complement strand
ATATATATATATATATATAGTTTAAGATACAGAGGGAGAGAGAATCTAAACATACTACACACTGCGAACTCACATTAATAAATAAATACAATATTGAAATAATACATTTGTATTCAAAGCATGTCATTTTCAATCCTTGCGAAACATTGCCATTGCGTCTCTGTATGTGCGTGTATTTGTATTCTTGTGTGGGTGTATGGTTTGTGCATGTATGCATGTGTTTGTGATATACATCGACACATCTGACACTGTACGTACATCAATATTCTTCAAATGGCTGTGATTTTATTCCAGTGCTGGCAATTTATGGGTTGATGCCAGTGTGCATATATGTTTCATTATTGTTGCGTTGTTAATCATACACAGAAGCAAGTAGAATTATGTTGACATTTGACATACATAACAACTGCTTGCGTCTGTTTTTATCTGTGCACGAATCAGAATATATGTGAAGCATTATTATGTTCGTCTGTATGTCAAGAAAGGCGCATTTCTACAACGTCATCTGTCAAAATCTGAGAACGACTACCGGACAAACATCAGCAACTTCCCGACAAAAGAAAAAAATATCTCAACTCAATGAAAAACTACTTATTATTTACAATATAGACACCAAGGAAAATACTCATGTTGAGGCTACTCCTACAATACTCCATTTCACTGTTAAGCTGCTTCTTATTTATGAAATCTGAATTATTGACAGGCGAAAGTTATAGGAGTGGTAATGACCTAAACATGGATGGTAATATATAAAAATTAGTATGGGAAAGTATATCCCCAAAGCCACCGATTCTAACTCATACCCTTAGTTCTAGCAGTAGCACGAAGTCATGTATTGTATGGAAGAGAGTTATTCGTTATATTGCCGCCCTTATTTCTTTGACTTTTTTCTTTACCGCCTGGATGATAAGGAACTGCAACACATACCTACGCTACTTTAAACTGAAAATATAAAACATAGCCTTTATTGAAATATTCTACAGATTCTACCATCTGATTAAACAACAATATTAACAATTAATTTTTTTTATGATTGGCCCTGTGTCAAATATATTTTCCAGCTGGTGTACTGTCTATTGTCGATTCATTCAAACACCCTACTGAAACTTTTATAGTTATTTATAATGATATACAAAATTGATGCCAGGAGACAGGTCACGTAATATGGACAAGATTACACCCGATTAAATCGACTGCAGTAGGTAAAAGTTACGACTTGTGAAGAAGGTGTTCTTTACGCTATTCTACGTAAGTGCTAAGCCAGTATATGTTATTATAGCCTATCTCACTCCTCTTGAGAATACGATGAAATTTCTACTATCCCTCTAGAAACATATAATGAAAACGATACCAAATATTTCGCTTAATGCAATATAAAATGAACGACATAAAATGGAAACTGGAGTATATATGATCACTTGATTGCGCGTGCGGTTTCAAAGGATATGCGTCTATTCAACACTGAAGAAATGAAGTGTCCTAGACCATTATTTTTACTGGTGGGCATATTTGTAAAAGACTCCTTGCTTTAAATTGTAGAGATGAAAATAATTTCGAAGAGAGAAGAAACATAGCGAAGATATAAGATGGAATATTGAATATTATTATGAACAATAAAAAAAATAATTAAAATGAAACGGTTAGTGTAATGAAGAGAAAAAGGATATAATACACTTGATCGGTTACGACGACGAGGTTTCCAGTTGATCCGATCAGATGACAAGACTGCTCGTGAAATTAAAGTGCAAGTGGCTGAGCATTCTACAGAAACGCTTACTCTTAACGTAGTTCTCAGTGTGACGCACAATGTGACGAGGGCGGCAAATTGAATTACGGGTACAATTCATTTTTGCAGCAGATTGGACTGGTTCAACGTAATACAAAGGGACTGACTCACGGAACACAACGCTCTACCTGCCATCGAACTCACGACCTTATGATTGTGAACCGATTACTCTAACCGCGTTGATAGGTGCCTTTACTTGATAGATTAACATCTTCGTTATATATTTATTCAAAGTCTAAATCGAATTGATGTAGATTTGGAGATTTTAAACCTACAACACTGATACCACACACACACCCACATATACACACACAGAGACGTACGTTATACCATACATTTCTTTTAAAACGTCGACGTGCCCTAATACAGATTGGTCGAATGTGTTGCGGTCGGACGAGTTAACGTTCAAGTTGTTCGGCAGTGATGGCAGGAATTATGTAAGGAGGCATATAGGCGAAGAACATCATACAGAATGGATCCAATCTACAATTAAGCACGTGGTGGAATTGTGACCTGTGGGGGTGTATGTCTGGAAAATGTGTCAGGTATTATGGATAGTAAGTCCTATCTAGAAGTATTGTATAAGATTATGCTTCCATATGACCGAAAGCATTTGCGTCGAATTTACATTAAGTCTAAGAGAGTTCGGTTGATGCTGTGAGCGGCGCAGTCGCCCGTCCTACATCCCATTGAACATCTTCAGGAAAAGTTGGGTAGAGTTGTAGAAAATAGTAAGCCAAAGAATAACGATGATTTTTTTTTTTAACATTATTAGCCAAAATTGCAAAAAAATATCAGGAACAGTGATAAATTATCTGAACAATTCTGTTTCGCAGATACAAAGCTGTATTAAGTAATTTGGGATACCCGTCACATACTTACTGTGTGAGCTTATTATTTTTTTGTTGATATCAGAGTGAACTTCTTAAAGCAAAAAAAAGAAACAAAGAATTATTTCAAATCGTTCTTAAATTTTCAGTTTAAAATTAATATGTTGATATTACGCCGTAAAGATGTGCAATTTTCTTTATGTTGATATACATCTTACTTCACAATTTACAACTTGAATACATTAAAAAAATAAAATGCTATTTCAGCATTAGCACACTTGTGTTTTAAATTGAATGGCACCACTGTATATGTAGGTATGTATATCTGACATGACATATACAAGCGTGTCACATGATATGTTCTATTCGTTGTTATTTGTTTTTTTAAGAAAGACATTCGAGAATATTTACATATGTTGATATGCATGTATTTATATCTG
>NC_068985.1:100717100-100718129 GCF_001194135.2 Octopus bimaculoides | reverse complement strand
ATATATATTGCACGTATGTATATACACATACCTGTGTATGCATGTGCGTATATTTTCTATTGTATTCCAATTTCTCTATCTCATTGTATTTTTAACAATCGGATTTCTGCAGCCCTATTGGCAAATTCGAAAAATATTTTCTTTTTATCTTTTAACATTTTATTGGGTGATGTTTTAATATTTTGTCCTCTAATTCATGTCTTTTTGTCACGTTATTTTTATTGGTAATATGACAACGTAAGGATGAAAAGAATCTGAACAGCATTGTTAGAAAGGCTGTATTGACTTGCAGTAACAATTTTACGATGAAAAAATTTTAGGAATATGCGTTTATTATGTTCTTTTATATGATTCTCTGGGGATGTTAGAAATATATTTTCCTTGTGGATGATATAACTCGAAAGGCCATATTTCCCATATAGTCGGTAAACCTCTCATTTCTGAATAGGAAAGGAACGCATTGATATAAGCAGAAAGCTAGGAATCATTGCACAAATAAATTCAATCATGGTAAAAATTAACGATACTTGCTGGGTGGAGAAACCAGTAATGACAAATCCCACATGAACTATAGTGACAGCGTGAACAATATTAATTTTTAATAATAAGTTGGTCAGATTTCACAAAACAGTTGACAATAACATATCAGTGACAGAAGTAATACTAGCTCGAAATTTGTAACAATAGACACGGCGACTGCAAGAAAACGATTTGCAGCAAGGAATTATGTTTTACATGTTTCATTAGGGAAAAAAGAAACGTGAATGCTGAAGAATGTAGAGGTATTACCTCAGGTGTGTTGAGAAACTAATAACACTTAAAAACCGAAGGAAATGAATACAATTTAGTAACATCTATAGCCATTTCATAAATGATAACTCAGCCTCAGAATGTCCAATAAAGCTTACACTAGATTTAACATGAGGAAGACATCAATCTAGTAACCATACAGGGCTATAATAATCGCAAAGGTTATTTAGTTGTATAAGTATGAATGCATAGTTTCAAAGAATCATATATATATATATA
>NC_068985.1:100714642-100716973 GCF_001194135.2 Octopus bimaculoides | reverse complement strand
TATATATATGTATATATATATATATATATATATATATATTGTGCATAGCATGATCTATAAAAGGAAAATATATAAGTTTATACCTTAATATAGTCCTGATCATAGGTCCACAAATAGATTTGGAAGAGTGCATAAGACAACAATGTACACAATACGTGACCTGTCTCATGGAGTAAATTCTATGGATTATAAATTTCTATAAATGTTCTAGCAGAGTGTTTGGTGATGAAGATGAGCGATTTGGATGTAATGATGATGAGGCGGAGAACGATGAGAAAGATGAAGATGATGATGATGATGAAGGAGTTGAGGAATAATACTCTGCAATGGATGGCCTTACTGGTACTATCGAGTGTATTCTTGATTCTGTGTCATATCTTCATCTAAGCCGTATTTATTTGCGTTTTAAATTACTTTGATGTGGAGCTCTGAAGGAAATTGTTTAGTAATGAAAGATATCCATTGACACTCATCCACACTTATAAGTTTCTCACATAGATTTTTCTGTCATTTTTTTATGTTGCCTTTGTAATGAATGTAACGGATGCTTAAAGAGGAAGAGATGTTGATCTTTAAAGTTTAATGCACAATGAGGCAGCTCTCACTTAAAATATGTACAGCCTATTTGTACATTTCTACAGGTGGCAATCGGAATACTACACTGAATCGTTCGATTCATCATTAAAAATTTTAAAAACGGTGTATGTTTCTGACCTGAAAAAAAAAACACCCAATAAATATGCATTTCAAACGTTAATTTTCAATATATTTGTTATCGATAAAATGACATTAATGTTTTATCTTTAAAACATATCGATTATATACACGTTGTGTAATAATGTACAATCTTATCCTTCAACATAAACACTCCACGAACAAATGATACACGACAGTGAATGGGATTAACGACGTTCTGTATCTAATATTACTGCAATGGTTTTAACACCTTTAATATCTAGGTGAGATATTGTGCAATCATCCCCTTACTTCCTCTGTGTAAAGTGCGTCTCCATGGGTGATTGTTGAAATGCGTTATTCGTCAGATTTTCTCGCTATTTCGCCTAATGTCATAATGTATACCCAGCTCGATGTGTCATTGTATAAATATAAATATATATATAAATGCATACGGTTGTGTGCGTGTCTGTGTATATTCATCTAGGTTTCTATATACCTAACTATTGACTTTGCAACGACTCGCTTGTGACCTTCTGGTCAGTCGTATTACTTCATGTTGCATGGCATTGGGAACCTCAGATGTCATAAATATCCAAGCGAGGTGTATAAAACAGGATGCTCTTCAGTCCGACTTGATCTTGATTAAATGAAAGTTTACATTGCCGCATGGAGATACATGATAAAACATGGATTCAATCAGATATTTACCACTTCTGAGGTCCCGCTCGCTATGAAACATATGTAGCTCAGATCATACCTACTCCATTCTTTAATTCTCGTATATATATATATATATATATAATTTAGAGAAAAAAAAAACAATGTTCATTAACTTGTATTTTATTGTACTTAGTTTAGTGTATTTACTTATTAATTTTTCTATATGTAACTCTGGATTTTCATGGATGAGTTCACGAACTTTGGTTCTTTTCTCTAAATTATATATTTATAAATTATATACTGTGAAACATAATTTGATTTTAAATTTTGATAAATTGAATTTAATTGAGTTTTTACCTGTAAATTTAGATTGTAATCCCTAATATTATATATATATATATATATATATATATATATACACACAATATGGGAAGTGAGGTATATGCGAGCGAGTGCATAATTTTGTGAATATATATTACACTGTAAATATAAACTCCATGTATATATGTCTCTCTCATGTTGCATGGACGTAAATAACGGTGCGTCTGTACACACAGGCGCTTGAGGCTTTTAGGCATAGCAAGACGCTATATAAACATCATTTAGTTCTTGGTGCATTCTAATGCACCAATAACGTACAATTTATTTTAACATAAGATTTTGTAGTAATTCACTGGGTTTCCTGCTGCGAGTGGAGAATATTGCACCTGTAAACATAGCAGTAAATCAATATTCCAGCACTTAAATATCTTTGTGCGAGATATGCAAGCTTTATAACTGTGAAGATGTGATTAATACCTACGAAAGATGTGATTAATAGCTATGAAAGCAGGAAGGATATTATGACATCTATAGAACATACACACATCTACATTCGCAAACCAACCAACGAACCACACACACGCGCACACACACAGACACACAGACACAGACACACACACACACACACACACACACATAGACACACACACGCACACACACACACACACAGAT
>NC_068985.1:100711607-100713332 GCF_001194135.2 Octopus bimaculoides | reverse complement strand
TATATACGTGTATGTACATATATATGTTTATACGTATATATGCATACATATATATATATATAGGAATACATAATATATATATATATGTGTGTGTGTGTGTGTGTGTGTGTGTGTGTGTGTGTGTGTGTGTGTTTGTGTGTATAGTGGCACTACAAATCACATTTCAGTTCATAATACCCTATAGCTGTATCTTAAAAAGGATTGGAAACTGGATTTATTATTGAATTTAAATAAACTCTCCACACAAAGTAGCCTCTATTTTGTTGTATGATTACTGAGATTACTGGAAATAGCTGCGATATGCACATTATGAACACAATGGATTTCATAAAACATATTAAACATTGTAAATATTATCAAGTGATACACTATTTTGATAAAGAGAGTATTGGTAATATTGATAATGTAGTCCTAAATATAATCTGAACGAACGTACGCAGCAACAAGGTTGAAGTATTTTTACTCCGAAAATAATTATACATCAACGTACAGCAATAAATTTAGCAATAGCTTGCTATTCTTTCTAATTCTGTATTTTGTGATAAATTTGATTATGATCAAAGCAATGGTTGGGGAAACACTATTTTAAGACTTAAACATGTCTAAGAAAATATTTTCATATTTTATTCCTAAACATCTAGGTGTGTACGTAATGCCAGTTAGAAGCAAATGGCTTGATTCCTTACAGTTTTCTTTCATGAGAAGGTCAACTCATATGTTATTGGCCTCCTCGATGCAAAATTTCCAAACTTTTGAATGACTATTATAAGGAGTGGATTCACACAAAAAGGACCATTTTCAAGCGTATTTACTATTTCTATTTTTAATCTTTGATATAAATAGCCAGAGCCGTTGAATTTTAGATCTGTTTGTTTTGTTTTTTTTATAAACGAGTAAAAATGCACCCTATACCTGATTTTTAAGACAACAGTACTCTCTATGTATACTTCTATAGGATTCTTTATGGCATTTACTTCGCGTTTATATACAACGTCTCTACATAGACACTGACCGTTCAAAGCACAGGCGTTTCGGGATCGGCAGTGGCATCTTTTTTTCCGGTATACTAGCGTTATTATCAACATTATTTCGCAATTTAAGTCTATTATTCGCTACCATAATCGACCCCCCACCCATCCAAGTTTGGTATCATAGAATAGGATAAAATCAAAGATGTTCTATTGAATATAGAGTGGAATCTGTGTCCTTAGGAGAAGTTCCTCTCAATTAACCTAAAAAATATCTTAGGAAGATTCCTAATTTGAACGGAAATTGCAGGGGTAAACCAGATTATATCCCGTTTTCAAGATGTTTTATTACTGAGTTGTCTGCTAAAGTTTGGGTTCCCTCCAATCCTATAGTTCAAGTCATTGCTATTTCTATTATATCTATATTTGAGTCTTAATTCAGGGACATCTATACTTAGATCGCCTAGATTTAAGACGATTTGATTCAAATTTATTCTGAATGGGGTATTTCTAATGTAAAAGATTTTCTTTTTGAATCCACTATTCATTAAAGTAAGATTACAGGTAGGTGTATGGTCGATAGAGATCTGCTCGTTGGCTGATAGGCAAGATATTGTAATTAATATTGATGATACATTTTGGATGGTGTGACTCGACATTGATATATTAAACGGTGTAATTATCTTTTAGAAATGGGTGAAATAGAGCATTATCTTAAAATTAGTGTGTATATGTATATATATATATATATATATAT
>NC_068985.1:100708199-100711249 GCF_001194135.2 Octopus bimaculoides | reverse complement strand
GTGTATACGTATATATATATATGTGTGTGTGTGTGTGTGTGTGTTTGTGTGTGTGTGTGTATGAAAATAGACAATCGAAACGGTACGTTGCTCATTCTTCATCTGTCATCCTCTAACATGCTTATATCACACACACACACACACACACACACACACACACACACACACACACACACACACACACACACACATGTAGCACCATGAAGAAGCAGAAATTAACACGAAAATGCACACCTGCAAGATGCAAAAGTTTGCAGTGTGCAATGAATTGCAAGAGAAACGTATGTAGGTACAAAAATGGAAAGACGTGATTAACTACAGAATAAAACTGGGTATATAAATCTCTGTTCTCTATAATTATTAATTCATTAATTTATACTTTATTATACATGCATGCGTATGTGTGCACGCGTGTGCGCAAACTCACATGTGTGTGTGTGTGGCTACATAAAGCGACTGAGAAACATAGAGAGACAGGCAGAGAAAAATTGAGATTTCAAAGGCAGTTGCAGTTTTTTTTTTCTTTAGTTTAATACCCTATTAATGTTTAAAATCTATCGTTATTAGTGAAACCTAAGATGCACGATCAGCATTAAAAATTTATAAATCTCTGCTGCCAGGTCAATATGATATCCGAGAGAGAGCGGAAGGGACGACTATTCTTATCGCATCCATTCATTAGCGACAATATATTTAACATTAACCACCTCAAACTACTTCACTGTTATTAATTGCCATACACATACGAGAATATGTCTGCACAGCTGGAGTTCTCTAAGCGTGTTTATAACAGGCATAATTAGTTTAGGTTCTTTTAATTAGCGAAAATCAGCTAATTTCAAGAATCAGTATTAATGGTTGAAGAAGTTAAGTTACTTGACCCTATCACTTGTCTGATTGACCTATGAATAAGTAAAGCAAGAAACTCCTTCAGTGTAACAAAATGAACTTAATGATTGTATATTCTATAAGACACACCTTTCTTCTTTCCAACATTTGAATAAAGCTAGGAGTAGAATAACCACAATGGGAACATTTCTTCTTTGACTGCTTAACTTGTTCTCGTATCATAAGGTATTCTTTCTAACGTTGGTCTGTTTTCGGGGATAAGCGCGGTTACACTTGCACAAAACTTTTATTGGGTCGGTTTTCCTTTCGATAAAGTCACCAAGAATCTTCTTCCTCTGTCTCTCCTAGATTGTTCCTGTTGCCACATTCCCGATTGTCATCATGCAATCAAGGATGTTTCTTCTTATATGAAGACCTGGGAACCAGACACGGTGATTGCGCTGTAGTATGGAATTACATGAATTTTTGGTAATTATCAAATTACACGGTCAACAAAGATCATTGCTTCTCTCTGACCAGATTAAAATAGACGATCTTTTACTGAAAGCAAACCGTACCTGAGGAAGAGCTACCTTCTTGAAATGCATCATATTGAACCAGAGCGGGAGAATATGTGATGGTGTGTCATAAATACATCTTTCTTGTCAAAAGGTTGTGTAAGTAATGTACTCGATATATAAATTATGGATACCAAGCGACTAACAGAATAAAGTATGTAAAATAGAATAAAACTGAAAGCCGTTTTTGTATATTTCCGATGAAAAAATTCTAGACTATTCACTATTTATGTAAGACAACTAACTGTCGAGGACGATCGCCTACGTGAATCACATCACAATCTTCGCTGTGTATACTGTCTTCAATTCAGTAGCATAACTCATTTCAGAGTTAACGTAGAATGTAAAGTTGAATGCAACGCGATCGTTTACTTTGAAATTCTTTCTTTTCTTTTACAGTCATGGAAATGGGTTATGAAGTTACAAGCTGTAGAATATCCTGGCGCAGAAGTTGTATACGAAAAGTATGGAATTTTAAAACTGATTGAGTGGACATAATTTGTTAAGTACAGGTTTCTGACATAATCTGTAAAGTGCGTTGCTTTGCAAGTAAAGTTTAAGAGAGTTAATTTAACAGACAACGTTCGCAATTTTTTTCGCTAATTCTGAATAATCCTTTCACATTAGGACATGTTATCCTTTCCATGCAGAGAGATGATTTTAAAACTTTTAGGGATATCAGACACGTCATTGAAACGTAACGTATACCCACACATAAATAAACTTCAAATAAATCCATGCATTAAAATTAAATGTATACCCATATATAAATAAACTTCAAATGAACCCATTATGGCTCCATACACAAACATCACACATGCATATATACATATCTAAATAGATAAACTCATACATGAACTCACATGCGCACACACTGGTAGATAAGTATTAAATTTATATCCATATTTCTACCGGTACCTACCTAATCTGTTTCTCAGTATATATATATATAAAATTCCCACAAGGATTACTTTACACGGATACTTACTACTGTAATGAAACTACACTCCAAGTACTGTATTCTCTTTCTGTATTTTTTCAGCTCATCACACTCACTCTCACTTCATACTATAATTCTCCACCTATGGATATAATAATCGATTCCTTTACTATTTCTGTCTGCGATAAAAGGAAGTACTGGATCTTCCCAGAAACAGCTGTAAGACACTATATATAAAATATATTTCAAACTTTACCATTGCTCTCATTATCTTTTTATATATTTATACATACACACGCTAATACACGACTTATAATCCCCAATCCTGTTCATACAACGACTGGGGCAAAACTAGTCGGTATACAACACTTACTCGGTATTACCTGTATCTTGTTGGGTTTGGTTAAATCCAATACCCTCCTCCACCTAGTATATATATATATATATACATTCTTTTACGCTTTTACTTGTTTCAGTAATCTGACTATGGCCATGCTGGAGCACCACCTTTAGTCGAGCATATCGACCCCTGGACTTATTATTTGTAAGCCTAGTACTTACTCTATCGGTCTCTTTTCCGAAAACCTAACTTACGGGGACTTAAATACACCACCATCGGTTGTCAATCGATGTTGGGAGGACAAACACAGACACACAAACACATACACACATACACACATACATACATACATACATATATATAT
>NC_068985.1:100706423-100707739 GCF_001194135.2 Octopus bimaculoides | reverse complement strand
TATATGTATGTATACATACACAACGCATATATATGTGTATATATACATTCGCTTACAAACATGTACATAATTTTGTGACTCATGGACATGATAGTAAGTTGTGTAAAAGTGGTAATTAGTAACTTTCCTGTACATTTTGTATTCACTTCCAATCGAAGCTGATTCTTTCCGCCATTGCTAAAAGAAGGGTGAACAGAAGCCTCCACAGAAATGTGTATCAATAAATCGACATTTTTCCATTTAAACGAAGATCTTAAATAAAGGTAATCGATATTAAAGAGGGTACTATCAATATTATATGTCAGAAATTTCATGTCACATCCTTTCTTCGACATTATCAAGTGTATTAGTGTTGTAGGTCGTATCTTTTGTAGAATTATTCAATAATTACAAAACTTAATCAGGCAAGTCTATCGGATATGTATGCATAAAATGAACATTTATCTTACCTTGACAGAGTTATAATGAGCTGTAAAATATCAAGAAGACTTTAAATGCAAGTCCATTAAATGCCATCACAAGAAGAAAAAAAAACAAATAAATATATAAAATAAACGATCAGTGGTAAAGAAGATATGTATAATAGGTAGTGCTTTCCATCCTTGACAACATCTAACAAATATAAGACTCCAAATCCATAACAACCTCACTATATTTCATTTTATCACTTGTATGAATATGAATGTAAAGGAGGGTAAGAATCAATACGTTATTGATTTCTCAGACTAAACAAGATCGTAAATTTCGGAAGAAGGCTCAGTCGATCAATTCGTTTTCTGAATTTTACTGTTATTTATTTTAGCAATATTAGAATTTTGGAGAGAAACCTTAAAGTATCTTGGTTCGAACTATCGAAAAATTTGACCATAACTAAATATGCAATTCACTTTTCCACCGTTACACCATAAATACATGTATGCACACACACACGTACATATCGGGGTACCCAAAATAACAAGAAAGGTTCAATGTAGGGAAAGCCATGTTTACTTAAGACTTCTCTTGCTAGAGGCCTCTTGCTAGAGGCATCAGTCTGTCATATAAAAAATGTATTTTTAAGGTATGTTTACATAACGTATATTATAGTAATAAAATAAGAATAATAGATAGATACTGCATAAAGTAAATTATTTTTCTTAAGTGGAAAAGAAAATGGCTGACGTTTGGGCAAGACATTCCATCTGAGTAAAATAAAATGATTGTTTCTGTTCGTGCCAGCCGAAACAAATATCAAAATTATTTGTGAAATAGTTTTGTGTGGATGAAGGAAAGAAAGCGAGAGAGAGAGAGAGAGAGAGAGAGAGAGAGAGAGAGAG
>NC_068985.1:100703380-100706413 GCF_001194135.2 Octopus bimaculoides | reverse complement strand
GAGAGAGAGAGAGAGAGAGAGAGAGGGAGAGACGGAGAAGAAAGACTATATTTGTAAAGATTTTACGAATAATTATTTTTTTAGCTATTGTGACTATGGTCACTTTAATATTTAGTACTCAATTTACGAATTTGCGTAGTGTACGTATATTATTTCGTCTGAGTTATGGTATACTGTAATTATAGTAATTATAGATTTTACCTACTATATTATTTTTGGTAAATAACGTTTTGTCTTCAGATTAATTTTATTTGTGTGCATATTGAAAATATATCTACACACATTTAGGTGGAACAATACTGCGAATTGTATTACAAAGTGAATTCCTGTAGTCTATGTCATTATCCTTCGGAACGAATTCACTTCTCCCAGGCATAAACTTAGTAGTTTAACATATAATTTTGCAAGTTAATAATGACATCAGCAGTTAAGAGGTTAACGATGTAATATTCTAGTGCAACTTGCAACAATGACCTTTAACACTATGGAATATTTTTAGGATTATATCAATCTTTATATTGCGAGCTACGTTTTATAGCTACAGGTACAACGTAATGAGCACCGAAACACTATGAACCGTATGCCGCGCAGCTCGTTATCTTGTGCATATTACTGGAGGACGTCTCATCTTCAGCACGTTATCTTTGAAACATACAAACGTAGAGGGGACTTTAATTTTGTCAAAAACTTAACAAAGCGAAAGTGCTCAAGAGCGTGATCTCTGTTGTTTTCCTATTCCTTTCCACGAAGTCTATTTGCAACGATACCTCGCTAGTTATTCTGCGGCTGTTAAAGAACATTTACTTTTGGTATTACACTGCTACCACAATAACAATAACACATTAGCAAAGGGAAATCCGAAACTCGCTTTCGCAATGTGTTCGAGGTCACAGTATTCTCCTCTGAACAGGACGCCGGTCAGTTACAGTGTTCACATCCAGTAGTCATATGGAGCGGGGGAGGGGGTAGGTCAATTACGTTGAGTGCAGTAGTTCACTGCTACTTAATTTTATCGATCCGTGGAAATGAAGGGCAAAGTTGGTCACGGCGGGATTCGAATACCGAATGGAAGAAATAATGCTAAGCATTTTTTCCAGCGTGTTTACGGTTCTGCCACCTTGCCGCCCTACTATTTAACGTTGCCTTGATCTAGTAATTCTATATTCAACCAGATGGATATTGCCACCTACTGCATTTGTTTAGGCACCCTAAACCATAGACAACCATATTGCCAGATCCACATAGGAAAACACCAACTTCTCAGTTGCTTAAAAACATCTGTTACTAATCAACACTTAAAATTTGGAATACACTTATCCAAATTATAGAATTTACAGATATCTACAATGGATGGGCCACTTATTGCAATACTGATAAAAGCTGGTATCAAAATTCCTATCTAGCTCCGCACAAAATTACAATATGACCCGTTGAAATATGTTAAACGCGTCCCAAATTTCATGAAATGCGGACCCGTCCCCACAGGCCGCAACCCACTACAGTAAATGTTTCAAGCACATTTTTTAATTGGTCATACTTTTACATGCGAAATAATTTCAAGCTAAAACCGATTCAGATAATTTAATTTGGACATTTCAAGATTTTGCACAGCAATCTACAAGAATGGAGGACGATAATTAGAATTGGCTGACGGAAGTAAATTATGTAAAGAACAAGAAATATGCTATTTGTCGAAACTTTTTGGAGCATATCGAATTCTTCACCAAAGAAAATGCCTTTTACTCACACAAAATAACACTCAGAGAGTTCGCGTGAAAATAGGTTTCCTGTCATTTACTTTTTCACAACGCTAGAGGTGAATTTCGAGAGGGTTTTTGATATCTTCCTTCAAATGTCGATTACAAAATAAAGGTTCATAAGTTTCACGGGCTTCCTATATCATATAACTAATGGAACGTTCATATCAGTGTTAAAACCACGTTTGACAATCAGCTCCCAATGGCCGGTGTAGTTTTCTTAATCATGCCACATGATTTCATGCATTTTCCTTTAACCAGTAGGATAATCCACTATTTTGATGGAATCTCCCTTTCACACGGGCGGCCATGCAAACGCAAATACCTTCGAGTATCATTTATCATGCAATAAATTTCAGTAATTCTCTGTCGTCGATAAAATTGGTGTAATTTTGGTTCAAATCTCTAATAGACAATCAAACGTACGGACATACTCTTAATAACATACATTGTCTCAACTGCAAATTTGCTCGTAGCATATTCTCGATCTTTAATATTCATTTGAATGTTTTATGCGATATATTCTACCCTGTGCATACTTATTTATAATGAATTCTACTTAGATATTATAATCACACACAGAACGTTATAAGCATTTTATTTACTAAATACTACCTCTATCAGGCATGATATGGTGTTTATTTCATTTTCTGTAAGCATACAGATTCTTGTTAGTTGGGTACAATTAAGCACTTTGCTAGTTATAGTTCTTCTATCTAACACACATGTCTCTAGTATACCTTAAGTTCCATTAACATACAGTTATTTCATTTAATTAGCCTAATTAATGAATTATTCGCAGCACCCTTTTGAAGTTAACAGGTTGTTTACATTGTAAATGCGCCGATATTCTATTAAATTTGGGAAATGCGAGCTCTACGTTTATAATGCATTATAGTGTGAATTATATGATTAAGTCAGTTTTCATATCATACATCGAATAATAATAACTCTACTCCAATATAAAAAAAGCCAGGTCAGTTCCTCCTCAACTTTATTCGATTATCAAAGAATATGTATAAGAATATGTATATGTATTTTTCCATATGTGTATTTTCATACACTGTTTTTAACAATTTCATCTTAATATCAGAGAATGTGTGACAATCAGTATGTAACACTACAAAGTTCATACAAAGCTTTATATTTAAATATATTTTATCATCAAAGAATGTATATATGCATTTTAATACTCAAACTGTTTTTTAACATTGTTTATTATTCTCAAAGACTTTTGGTAATCTTTTTCTAAAAAAGTGAAACCGGTTAAGTAAAT
>NC_068985.1:100701377-100702905 GCF_001194135.2 Octopus bimaculoides | reverse complement strand
CATCTTTAAAAGTTTCAATTTTGACAAACTGAACTGTTTCAATGTTGACAAATTAACATGTTCAAAACAGATGAATTTAGCATTATGAATTAGGAGGACAGGTGCAAGTTTGATTGTTCATAAAGCTATATATTAATTTGTTTCAATGTACAAAGTTCATTAATGTTAGTGGTGATAGACAAGTGACACTGAGTTAAGAGGGTGAAAAAGGGAGAAATGAAAATATTAAAAAAAACGGAATTTTGTTTACAGTTTCTGTGATCATCTTTCCGTAAACACTCTCGCTTGTAGTGGTATGTTTTGGGATCAGATGTATCTACAATTTTTTTTTTCCGCGACCGGATCTGATTTTAACCAATAACATATTATATGAATGTCCATATGCGTGTGAGTGTATGAGTGTGTATGTGTCAGAGTATGTGTGTGTTTCCACGTTAGGAACGTCATACAACACACGTCCACACTTCTAAACATGCATATAAATATGTGACGACTGACATGCGTGTATGTATGTCTGTATGCGTTTCTCTCACTATAGAGAATTACACCCAACGACTGTCAACATATATTTATTTCATTTAGTTTAAAGCAATATAATATTTCGTACACGTAATGTTTCTATAGTCAACTTTGGGACAAGGCATTTTATATGAGCGTGTAATTGACTGTGTCTATTTGAGGGTTCGATACGGACGAGATACTTTGTAACATATTTAATATATTCGATGTATGAAATTTGTTTATATGCATAATTGCGTCTATACTCGCTCAACTTGTTCCCTCTTATAACATTTCGTTACTTCGAGGAATGATCTCCTGTAAAAATATCTGAGAGTAAGTTTGAAAACTCTGAGCACCACTGTGTTCTATACGGGGAATATGGTTGTGTGTGTGCGTGTGCGAGTGAGTGTGTGCGTTTGTATCGATATAGAAATAGATATAGATAAATATATATAGAGAGAGATATAGATAGACAGACAAAATGATAGAGAAATAAATAGCCAGCCAGACAGATAGACTGACAGACAGACAGACTGACAGACAGACAGACAGACAAACAGACTGGCAGACAGACAGACTGACAGACAGACAGGCAGATAGATATTATGAATGTATCTATAAATATATTCACATTTGTAATGTTTCATATTGGGGCTGAATGAATAAAGCATATTTCGAATTCACTCGTCTCACAAATGTAACTGTAATATAAACCTTTCTCTGTTTTATAACAGGAATCGCGAATGTTACTTATGAACTCCTCATTTACATTTGAATTTCTATAAAATATACCGAAAAGCCATTCTTAGAATGTTTCCTGTGTAAATATATTATTCATGTTGCTACTCATTGTTAAAGGTGGTGAAAAGCTATATAATACGTAGATTACACAAACAACTGGCTCTGTGTTGAATTGATATCTCTTCAATATACATATGCACACATATGCACACACGCGCAATTTCACAAGCACATACACTCACTCACACGCATATATATATATATATATATATATATATATATATAT
>NC_068985.1:100698894-100701367 GCF_001194135.2 Octopus bimaculoides | reverse complement strand
TATATATATATATATATATATATATATATATAAGCATGAGTATGTATGTACGTGCCTATACGTATACATATTTATATATATAGACATATATATTTACATGTATGTATGTATGTATGCATATATGATGTGCTAAATTATGTATATCTATATGTATATACGTGTATCCGTGTGTATGGCTGTGTGTTTATGTGTGTGGGTGTGTGTGTGTGTATGTGAAACAAAAGTCTGAGGGCGAGTGAGAAATTGCCTTGTACATGGAAAATCCAACACGGTAATGAAGAATAGTATAATACAGACCAAATTTTAAGTTTTGCAGACGAGGACAATTATTTAGTGGCACCAGTTTGCCAATCTATAGCCATAAGACTCTGTATTTATGGAATTTAATACTTGAAATGAGTGACTATATTCAAATGTCTTGTAAACGTTATTATTCTTCGACAACGTGTATTAATAAGTGCTGTTAATGCTTATTCATATTTCTAGTCTGTTTAGTATGGGGATGTATTCTTAGGAATATGGTATTCATATCTATCATATTGTTTAATGAGTTTATGAGGAATAATAATTGCCCGACAATAGGGTGGTTTCGCTTTTTATAATCTTTACAGTTGCCTTATGAGAAAAAATAATATAGGAAATACAGAAAAAAAAAACAATGGTTGATAGATATATCTAGACAGTGGTTTATAACGATAGCAAAATTATAACACAGACGATGCTGCAATTAATCTGCGCGTTAGTACAATAATATATTTTATTCATTGGAATTGAAAGGAGGAGCATCGCCCATGGTTTATATACATATCTGGAGTTTGTTGGGAGCAGTGTTAAATGTCGTCTCAAATTGTTGCATGTTGATATCTGATACAATCGTATGAATTAATAGGGAGTGACAAAAGATTTATGCTTGTTGCAGTGGTTAATGCATAATATTAGGTAACATAGATGAAGTGTAAGTAATTTTCGAATTGCCTTAGTCTAATACAGATCTAAATTTAAGAGATAAGGATTTCTGTACATTATTTACATTCGACTGATATTTGTCCTCATCTTGTTTGCTGTTAACAACGTTTCGGCTGATATACCCTCCTGCCTTCTTCAGGTATCTTGGGGAAATTTCGAACCTGGTTTCTCATTCCTAAGGTATTTCTCGATGTTGTTATTATTATTATTATTATTATTATTATTATTATTATTATTATTATTATTATTATTATTATTATTATTATTATTATTATTATTATTATTATTATTAGTGTTCAAGTCACTGCTTGGAATCGAACTCGGAATCTTGGGGTTAATAGCCCGCGCTCTTAACCACATACGCCCACGGGCATATGGGGTATTACTACTACTACTACTACTACTAATAATAATAATAATAATAATAACAACAACAACAACAACAACATCTAAAATACCTTTGGAATGAGAACCCAGGTTGGAAATTTCCTCAAGACTCCTGAAGAAGGCAGGAGGGTATATCAGCCGAAACGTTGTGTTAACAACAAACAAGATGAGGACAAATATCCGTCGAATGTAAATAACGTACCTTAGTCTAAGTAGCAGGAGAGGAAGGGTAGAAAATGGATGATTATGGTATCAGCAAATGGAAATAGAACAAATATAATGTGTGAGCTAGAAGCTGCAGGAGGGATTTTGGTAGTAGGAAACTTATAAATTTGAATTAATTAACAGTGGAAGTTTAGTGACGTGCGCAATCTTTATCTAAAGGATTCAGTTTGTTTAAACATATTAAACACATATGCAACAATATATATATATACATTTGTATAAACCGAAGGTAACACTCACACTCACACAAACATACACACAACACAAACAAATACTTTCGCACGTTCATGCAAAATATTTATGCATAAACAATCTGAACTGAAAACTACTGTGAATTTTTGCCACATTTTCGTGAGAAAGTTTCAATCGTTCTTAAGGCTATATATAAAACAGTGAAAAAAGCCGCATCACCCTCGATAAATAAGATGATAGCTACTTACATTCTACCAGACGCAAAGAAAAGGCTAAAACACAACCAAAAAGCTAAACGTTCACGTCGATTTCCACCTTTCTTTTCACATATCTACTGAGCGTGAACTTCCTATGCGTCTGTGGCATGAACTCAATACACGGAAAAGCTGCCGAAATGTAGCGGAAAATCTTCCGAAAATTCCCTTACTTTAGTACGTGAAAATCCCAAAACGGATCAACCTGTAAGCAGCTGAGCGACATTTCTCCATTAAAACATAAGATTTTTCTATCAACAGCCAGCAACGACAAAATTTGCAACAGAGCTACACGTACCTATTAAGTTACACATTTAAAAATCAATTAAAATAGAAACCTGTTAAGTACGTGTATTTACACGGGCACGCGCACACCTATACTATACATACAAATATATATCCATACGTAGATACATAGATGCATAAGTACACATCAACAGAAACATACA
>NC_068985.1:100696747-100697503 GCF_001194135.2 Octopus bimaculoides | reverse complement strand
ATATATGCATGTGTGTACGTATGCATGTATAGTTGATTATTCCGGCCATTAAGAAATTGTATTGTGTATGGCTTTCTTTCTTTCATTCAATCTTTTAAATCTCTCTTTGCTAAAGTTTATCTCTCGTTCTCCTTTCACATATTTAGCTTCATAATACTAGTAACTTTAACATTGTAGACTTTTAAATTTGTTACATGACACACTCATAATTTTACAATCACTGTGAATAACATATTGTGATTTGAAAGTGTCTGTAGTATCAGCTGGAATTTTTTTCTTGTAACGTTTAGATATAACTCCGAAACTTATGTTCATGAATTTATGGCAGCCCCGTTACTGTCTGATTTGAATAAAAACAAAACAAGAAATAAACGATTTTTGGTATATTTATTCACTTCTAGGTAATACAGAAGTTCTAAAATTTAAATGGTTACATACTTTTACGATAATGATGCGTGTAAGTAAATTGCTGCAGAATACGTAAAATAGACTTTAATCCCAGTAATATTGCTGTTCATGGGCAATAACAAATACATTTGATTTAATTTTCCTTGACTCTATGCCTTCGAAAAGAATATTTCTGAAGCAGATTATTCTTTTGGTTAACAGTAAAACAAATTTGTTCTCCATTACACAAGGCTCACTATCAATTTACACACACACATACATACATACATACATACATACGTACATACGTACGTACAAACATACATACATACATACATACATATATATATATATATATATATATATATA
>NC_068985.1:100695529-100696489 GCF_001194135.2 Octopus bimaculoides | reverse complement strand
ATGTGTGTATGTGTTTTTGTGTGTGTGCGTGCATGTGTGTATGTGTGTTTGTGTGTGTGCGTGTATGTGCGTGTGTGTGTGTGTATGTGTGGGTGTTTGTGTGTGTGTGTGTGTGTGTGTGTGTAGATATATATTGATACAAAATATGTATATACATATTCGTAAATATTACTACGGCACCCAGTTGGTTACGACGACGAGGATTCCATTTGATCCAATCAACAGAACAGCTCGCTCGTGAAATTAACCTGTAAGTGGCTGAAGACTCCACAGACACTTGTCCCCTTAACATACTTCTCGGAGAAATTCAGCGAGACACGGAGTATGACATGACTGTTCCTATGAAATAAAAATATGATAGAAAGAGGAAAAAAGATTAAAAGACTGTTGTGGCGAAAGTGTACATCAGGTTTCACTACCAGCCCCTGCCGGAACCTCGTATAGCTTTACGTGTTTTCGCTCAATAAACACAACGCCCGGGAATCGAAACTGCGATCCTATGACCAGGAGTCCACTGCCCTAACCCCTGGGTTATTGCGCATCCACTCATAAATATATATATGATGGATAATAAAATTAATGGCTTACACCAGGTAACTTACTGGTAAAGCACGGCCACTTTTAATAGTTTTCTTGCTGTATTGCGTGTTCATTTCCCTTTTTACCATCGGAGATTTTATTTTTGATCCTCTACATAAATGAAGATATTTCCTCCGCGTGGCTGCTGTTCTCTCTACAAAACGGAAAGTTACATTGCGGAACAATCATTTTGACGAACTGTATTTATTTATCACCCGAAGAGATACATCTGCATAACCAAATTCTCCCGAACCAATTGTAGAATGTCCCGACAAAGAGGAATCGGTGCTAGATGTATCGAAACAATTGTTGTGATTAATAATAAATTCTCACATATTCCATCTGCTGTCTATTATTTGCTATATATATATATATATATAT
>NC_068985.1:100693600-100695156 GCF_001194135.2 Octopus bimaculoides | reverse complement strand
ATATATATATATATATATATATACTTATATATATACATATATGTATATATTTGCATTTGTTAAAATTTGCATGTAGTATGAATGTGAAAAGTATTACATAAGAAATTTATCAATTACTTACCAACAATGCGTTATTGTTATATTTTGTCAAAACGGATATTGGTAATGGAATATTTTGAGCAGTTACGTTTTTTTTTTATGTAACATGCCATGATATTCTTCTGGTTTTTAATTGCACAAACTAATGTCTAGCGTGACAAAAGTGAGATATTTGTTTCTTATTTTTTTTCTCATACATTTGTGCAGGCAATAAAATTCAGAAAAGTATCTGAATACACACGAGTAGTTGTAGACATATTCTTTGCTCAGATACGTACGCATGCATGTGTGTATGCATATTATATATATGTAAAGTAAGAGAGAGAGAGAGAGAGAGAGAGAGAGAGAGAGATGGAAAGAGAGAGGTGAATAGAAAGCTAGTGGCATGTGCACACACAAACTTATATATATATATACATATATATATATATATATATATATATATGTATGTATGTATGTATATATATGTGTGCGTGTGTGGGTGTGTATACATATATTCGCCCGCATACAGATATGCATAAAATGATGCATAGACAGATACAATAAAGAAATAATTATATGGATGTGTAACTAGAGGGATGGGGAGGCGCCAGTGGAGTCTGCAAATATATATTTGTATTGGTAACTTTCGTAACTATACCTAACTTTATTACGAAACTTTATACAATATTCCTTGAAGTGACATATAGGGTTATGAAGAAAACAAAATCTGAAGCTAACCAGTAATATTCACAAAGGGAAAGAAAAACACGAAAACAAATACCCTAACGTTTTTTCGTGATATATTACTGTATTTTGTCTTAAGAAAGCATTTCTTGTTGGACTCATTTCTTTTAGCCACATACATAATTATCGAATATTGTTTTCCTTTCTCTTCAAGAAATTTCCTCCACTAAAATGCACTTAATGTAATCAAATACTATTTTATTTGCTTATTGAATCAAACATCATCGTATTTCCGACTTATAGTAATATATTTTTGTTCGAAATATGTTTATGTAGACTGGTTAAAATAGTAAAGCAAAGCATTACCTTCTGCCACGACTGATGGCGACGCCTTTCCCTCTTCGTGTGCGTTCCCTTTTACTTACGTCTTCTATCACGTGGTAAATCCGATTTACTTATTTTACATAACAAAGTACATCCAGTGACTGAGTTTCCACTGAATATGCGATGAAATATTGTGAAAATACTTCTAATATGCATATATATATATATATGTAGTATCTTCGCGCGACCTCTTGCTTAAAACGCTATAGCTATTAGATAACGTCTTAGTTTTCAGTTTGAATTACGGAAAAATATGGATAAGTACTGTTTTTTACTTTGCTAAAGATTTTCTACAATTTGAAAATAATATGTATTCTTGTTTTTTATATTATTCATTTGGTTCTTTATAGATAACTTATTTTTAATAGATAACTTATTTTTAATAGATAACTTATTTTTAATAGATA
>NC_068985.1:100684643-100692689 GCF_001194135.2 Octopus bimaculoides | reverse complement strand
TATATGCTGCATTATATAAACTATCTATAAGATATAGACAGTTCATAAGATATAAACTATCTTTCATAAAATTGCCATATCTGCAAGGTTGCCGATGTCTTGTTTACACTGTTTTCCTGCCAGTTCTGTGCCACCCAACGCTCTCAGCCCTTGTATGCGACTGATTTATTGCTCTCCAGTCGTTAAAATAGGTATTCATTTATTTTCTCTTGCTTCAGTCATTTGTCTATAACGATACTGGAGTACATCCCCAAAATGTTTTAGTGGAACAAATGAAATCCAGTACTAATTTATTTAGTCAGGTATTTATTTAATTGTACAAACTTACGCGGACGTAAACAAGCTTGTTTTCAAGTGATATGGGTGCAGAAATACACAAACGTACACACACTCACACATATACATACGTAGCGGCTTCTACAGAGTGTTTGTCTAGAAAATTCAATCAAATGGCATACGTCGGCACGAAGGTAGAGCAGAAGGCACATACTGAAAAGGCCGAACAGCAGATTGAACCTGCAACCACACGTTTCCAAAGCAAGCTTTTTGTCGTACAGCCATACCCACAAATATGTTTCCCTTGTATATTTAAACGTCGAAATCTTTTAAATGAATTGCAACCACGTCGATTTCATATATCATTTGTCTTTCAGCTCTTACATGATTCAGTCATCAGACTACAGCCATACTGGACCACTGCCTTTAAGAATTTTCGTCGAACGAATCGATCAGTACGTATATTTATTTTTAGCCTTGCCTTCATTCTATCGGCTACTTCTGCCGAACCGCTAGTTTAAGGAGATGTAAATATAGCAAGCTTTGATGGGGTGACAAACAGAAACAGATAAACACACATATGATTGGCGAGACGGTAGTGAAACTGAACCTGGAACCATGTAGTTGGTCCAGCCACGTATGCGCTAACACAGACATATCTGTATAAGTCTGTGGTTACTGTCTTTCTTCTTTGAACTAATTGCTTTTAACTTAAAAGTATTGCTTGAATACATATGCACATTTAGATCGGCTTGTTTTTATGTTGTAAATATAACGCAATGAATTATCAAAAGTGTTGTCGTATCGTCTGGAAATACTAGACGTGCCCGCCCAGCAATTCAAAAGACAACGTAAGTTCGATATTTAATGAATATACAGTCTGAAGCTTTTATCGACTGAGTCTTTTGTTAATACTTGGCAAGGTTTTTAAATCTATGCTTACGACTGATATCCTAACTGTAGTAAACCTTGTCGCGAGTTGCGAAATAATGAAAACATTATCAACGTTTGACGGAGATAATTAGAATATGTGTGTACGTCTATGTATATGATTGTGAGTAGAACACCGCAATAGTTTAAAGTGAGAGTAATCTACAGTTATTCATTGAAAATAAATAGCTATAGAAACTTTCACAGACTTGTGATTGGCTTGAGAAAAGAAAAGTTTTGAGGAGTCCGCCCCGAGAGCAAATCGAAGAATAGACATACTAAGACTGTCGATTAATCTCTTTGAAATGTTTTTGAGGTGTATGGGACCACCTTCTATGCACTATTTTACCTGGGTCTACTCTGAGCCGGAGCTGTAGCGCCTGTCATGACCCCACCCATGGGAAAATACATGTGTGCGTGGGCATGCAAAAATATCTGGGATTGTGAGACACTTAGCTATTTGCATATCACCTGTGAAAGAGAGGGAGACACTAATGTAAAATCTGCAGTTTCTTGGCCTATCACTAGATATTATCACGGAGACTCAGAGAATGGTACTCCAATGGCATTCATGCATCTATTTATCGTAAACTCATTTACAATTCTATTTACTTAAATCCTATGGTAATAGAAGATAGGAGACATGTGCAGACCTAACCAGTTGGAAGCGCACAGAAAGTTACAATATTCGCTTGTTGCTCATGCGTTAATTAATGCAGATCTGAAACGGAACTGAATAGTCATCTATTAGATCAAGAACAGGGAGTCCGAAATGCCATTAATGTCAAAGAAGCACTAGGACAGGGCAATCATGTGTGAATAGGGTGCAATCACAATGTGCGTGTACCTTTTGCCATCGTACGCTACCACGGTTGCTAACTAGCATTTCAATGACTGAACATGTAGGATATATGATGCGTATACATGTGGCATATGAATATGCAAGTGAGGACATCATTGTGATACAAAACCATATTAAGTGCAAATTTTGTGCGTTTTTTTTTGGGGGGGGGGGATGTGTGAATTAATACCAGTAAATATGATAACAAAATTTGATATTCAACGAATAGAACATACATGAATGCATAAAGTGTACAGAAAATGCTGACCTGTGCTGCGTTGCGAGATACGATGTTGGAAACGTAGCCTAAGGTGTAATGCACTTCGTGTTTTGTATTGATTTGATCATCATATCTCTTGAAGAACAATTCTAACAATACGAACGCACAATCATTCTTTTCCACAGCATAAAGCATATGGCAGGGGAATATTACATATTCATACGTGTGTTTATGTGTGTGTGTGTGTATGTGTGTGTGTGTGTGTGTCTGCGTCTGTGTGCGTTTGTGTGCGTGTACGTGTGTGTATAAATGTGCATATTTATGTGTACACGTATGTAAAATACTTGCCACTTCACTCCTCTCTGTGAATGCATGTATGCATGTTTTCTTTCGTGACTATATGAGCGGTGCGTTGTCTTATATATACGTATACATATATATACACACACACATATATACATGTATATATATAGATACATATATGTAATATATATATATACCAATATATATATATATATATATATATATATATATATATATATATATATATATATATATATATATATATATATATATATATATATCTATAGATAGATATATATACACATATTATATATGTTTATATATATATATATATATATATATATATATATGTGTGTGTTTGTTTGTTTGTGTGTGTGTGCGTGCGTGGTTGTATATATAGATATATATGGATATATTCTTGATTTCAGTCTTTGCTCATTTTTATTATCGTTATTATGTTGCTATTCATTCGTTCTTGGGAACAATACAGCTATAAAGAATATAACAAGGAACCATTTTGAGAATGTATAATCAATGCTAACCGAAATTATTGAAGCAGATGTAATATTTGCTAGGAGGTAGCGAGAAATGTAAGAAACATAATGATAGTTATGTAACAATATTATAAAATATCCACCAAAGAAATAATGATTTATAAAATAAAGAACAGGCGCAGTGAGGTAAAAATAGACAAAATAAAGAATTGTATATCATTTGAATAATACCTTATTGTTTGTAATGATTGCAACCGTTACGTAATAATAAAAATCTCCGTCTCCATTCCTTCTATTTCGGTAGGAAAATAAGTATAATAATTTAGATTTGCCTGCAGTTTTGGATTGCGTCAACTGATATGTTACGTTAAAGGGATAGTTTCACCACCATGTATCGTAGTATAATCTTTTGAATGATCGAAGTTTCTGCTTTGAAATAAAATAGGGTAACGATTCTGCGGCTTCTATCTGAATCAGTTTCTATAAAATATGCATTGCCTGTTAATGACCTACCCGTCTTCTTTAGTACATTGTCGATTTATTTACTCCGGGAAGGAGGATGTACCTAATGAGAAATAAGAGGAATATCTCACTGAAAATAGTGTTATTTTGTAAGATTCAAACTCATCCGAGAAGATGTGAAAATTCTCCCATTGTAATATAACGCTGCCATGGAAAAGATTCAATCTCAATGTAGCTATATAGGATCATGCAAATGTAAATTAACAGATGATGCATCGAAATAAAGTCAGGCATTAGCAAACCAAATCAACTACATTTTGAAATAACGCACCAGTGAATCTCAGTATTCTGTTGACACTGTAATACGTTTCCCTTCTCCACCGAGGTCGAATTTGCCTTTTATCCTTTCTAGGTCTATTAATTCAGTACCAGTTGCATACAGGGGTCGATTTAATCGACTGGACGTCTCCCCCCAAATTCCGGGCCTTGTGCCTAGTGTAGAAAATAATACGTTTCCCTTCTTACTTCAAAGTTCTCTGTTATCAGAGAAGATTTAGACTCAGAGCAGTAGATCAATAGCAAAAGATTCTAACTGTGTCTACTGGTTTTTATGTTGATGTATATGTAAACGTAAATATTTAGATCATATATGTTCATTTGAAACAGTAGAAATCCAATTAATATTGAAATTTGCTCCATAACTTGCATTGATGCGCTGATGGTCTGTCTTAGACTATCCATAAACAGCGGGAACCAATCAAAATAGCAGAAACACATGCGAGTTACAACTGTTAGCATGCTATGTAGTCGATATCGTCAAACATACAACGTGGTGATAATATGCCTACCCAACAAGCACCAAAATTATAACTTTGCACTCTTTTACAGCAATATATACTGCTGTTAACCAATGCTAATCCTGTACAGGACTAAGGCATTTATCTGTATATTTAGCCAATCCTGTACAGATATAAGGCTTTCATCTGTATATTTAGCGCTATTTTTTCAGCCATTTTCATAGCATGAAATGTTTGGTAAGAAACATTTTTTTTTTCGACTGCATTTAATTTTACTCTACTGAACTTGCTATTTATACAGGCTTCGTATTCCCATACATCACATCCTTATCATCACGTCCCTAGTAACCACTACTGACTAATATTCTCTCATTAGAATACGACCATTTTAGAATTCAATGTTCGCCCTTAAAAAGCCACCTTCAAACATTCGCTTTCAACATTAATCGCTCTGCTGTTACCCAGGCAACAGTAAACTTCTGACGGTGAGCTTTAGAGATCACGCAAATATCACTGAACAAAAATATGCACAATTAATTTGTAAGACAGGTACCATTCTCAATTATCCCGGTAATGTTAGCTATCTCATCCATGTCAGTAGCAAGCTACAGAACCCATTATGCGAATTATACTAATAACAATATATTCACGACAACACAGAAAAATCGAATCAAATATTGATACACCAAAAACTTTCATAATAAATTTCCTGACAATGAGATAAAAAAAAAGATTTACAAGGCACATATATTGGCGATCCCATATTAAGAATTGGAAATGCCAATTTCTTTACATAATCTTACTGTATAGTTTGCATTTAACATAAACTCGAACTCAAATATTCATGTAAAAGATACACACCCTCACACAAACATACATACACTCACACACACACTCACGTATATCTATTGACAAGGTTGCAAAAACAAGGAAAATTTTGGAAATTATAAAAGAATAAAACAAAAATAAAATAAAATAAGTAAGTGCAAATTGAACCGGTGAGTGTGTTAAATATAAAAGCAGTATAACACACACCAGACACAACAATATATATATATATATATTCACCAGCATAATACACGAAAATTCATTATAATTCTATCATTAATTATGTACTAAACAACCCCATTCACAAATTACAAGATTGTTAGCGGTATTCAAATCATCAGGAAGAAAGTATATGCTCAGCACTGACATTATAAGATGCATTGTGTCTGTCACATGACAGACACAATTTGATAATCACATAATTAACGGCCGAGATTTATAGGCGTAGATAGATGGGCGCAAGCGTATCTGTGACGTAAGCAGATTGCTTTCCAACAACAGGGTTCCAGGTTCAGTCCCACTGAGTAGTAGTAGTAGTAGTAGTAGTAGTAGTAGTAGTAGTAGTAGTAGTAATAATAATAAGAAGAATAAGAAGAAAAAGAAGAAGAAAAAGAAGAAGAAAAAGAAGGAGAAGAAGAAGAAAAAGAAGAAGAAGAAGAAGAAGAAGAAGAAGAAGGCTGGTTATGATGATGATGATGATGACGATGATGAATACGAGGATGACGACGACGACGATGATGATGATGATCATGATCATGATGATGATCATGATAATATATGTGCCATTCAACGAGTACTAATTTAAATGCAATACCGCTTCGTATGGTGTAGGAAATGCAACACGGCACAAGACTTAGTACCACCTGTCGGGTGTTAACCGGATACATCATGCATCCTATTGATCTCGGCGACACAATTTTTTTTTTTTCAAATTGTACCTGAAATCCTATTCCGTGCAGCAAGCATGATTCTATTCGAAAAAAATATTGCAACAGTTGGCGTATATAGTATCCAACATCCATAGCCTCTCGTCTCTTATTCTGATTTCAACAGAAAGCATTTCCAGATATTCTGCCTTAAATTCTGCAAGTCATTCCTTTATATATCCGTTCCTTGATTAAGTACATGTAGCTCATATCAGCTCTCATCAATTCTATCGTAACCTGTGATATCAAGGATTATTTATTCTAGATTTCATATTTATTTACACCGATATTTCTAGTAATGAAATCGAAACTTTTCCAAACGTAGTCTATGTAATATCTTGAATGCATCTGCAAGCGCGATGCACGTACTCCAACACCGTTTATCACTTTTAATTTTTAAACCTCGGTTGCAACATACTAATATACTATAATAGCAAGTACAATTGAATACGCATGCAGGAAAGCAATAATTCGCGGTAATAGTTATCACAGACTTAGTCTGCATAGATGGGTATGTTTTCTGCATTTTAAAATATAATATTGAAATAATGATAAAAGAAGATAATATAGATAACGTAGTAACTACATTTGCTCTAGTCTAATTTCAACATACATTTCCCTTTTCATTCTCACAAATGTACAAGTATCTTACGCTTCTATATAGATACACATATTCCTAGGCACTTTCAGACATTCAAATACACATGCGTGTGTAGTCATACGCATCTATCTATGTGTGCATTTATAATAAAGAAAGTAATAACTATAAAAATATTTCCAAAATGCCAAACTATTAATTTGATTGCATACTTCTGTTTGCCCTTCTAATTCCATTTCTGCTATTCTTTTATTCTTGACGTTGATTCTGTTTTCTTTTTTAATTCCAATGTACATGAAACAATTCATTTCACTTAATGCTAACTACTTTACAGATAATATATTTACCTATTGACGGACATGTTTTAAGCTATTGATTTTCTTGTTTTTTTTTTCTATTTTATTTTTCATAAAATTCGATTATTTTCAAAAAGAAATCTCTCATAAAACAACCAAATGAAAATATATCAAAACAGATATAAAGGTAAACCATAAAATGAACAGAGTTTCATATCAAATATATCACGCAAATTTATTGCTAATTATTATATGGCAAGGGAATAATTACATTAAAAAGAAAACTTACTTTTTTCCTTCGGTCAATTTCACTAATGGGAAATAACCAAACTACATTAGTATTACCGTTTTAATGAATATCAATTATCTCTTTCTTTTAATCTCTTTATTTTTGCTTACTCTCTCACAATATTTTAAATCCGGTTTCCCTCTATTTAAGCTTTTCACTTCTGCATCTCTTTCGTGATCCATACAACTTAAAACTTAAAGTAAGTAACGAAATATCAATAAAGAAGTAAATAAAAGTAGGCCACAAGTAAAATTTAATAAAATAAACTGAATATCAGCAATCATGACTGCACATAATTGGAAATAGAAGTAGTTATCTCGAAGCATGCAGAAGCAAAACTCACATTATATAACAACAACAGACTAGACAGGACATCTTATAATGTTTTCTGTCACGCAATGCTGGCAAATACGAATTATGACAGTCTACAGAAAGTTTTGACTTTTAGTAGTAACAAAATGCACTGTAGAGCAATTGGAAATATTTGGAATTTGACGAGATCGAGAAATTGGCATAAAAACTGGGTCATATGACAGGCAAATAAGCGAAGCAACTTAAGAACCAAACTATATTGAACTACATCAAATTCTACATATTTGAGTACATATATACAGTGATAACGTGCACATATACACATACATATTGAAATATATAAATACATAAAATAGATATATGCGCATGGATGCGCATATCTATATGTATATATACGCATATATTCATATGAAGACGGTAGTTTATATGAGTATATATATATATATATATATATATATATATATATATATATAT
>NC_068985.1:100682169-100684602 GCF_001194135.2 Octopus bimaculoides | reverse complement strand
TGTGTGTGTGTGTGTGTGTGTGTGTGTGTGTGTGTGTGTGTGTGTGTGTGTGTGTGTCTGTGTGTGTGTGTGTGTGTATGTATGTATAGTATTGTATTTCTTGTGCGTACGGTTACTTGTGCAACAAACGCTACTGCTGAGTTCAAAGCACCACAACTAGCAGCAGCATCTATACGACTTCCAGTAAAATGGTGCAGTTACTAGTGTACTTAGCAGTATTACCGACTATCATATACGTAACAAATGTAGGTAAAAGTTCGATAAATTCAAAACGCATTGATCTGTGTAGACATGATTTAATAAAGTGGTCTCCTGAAGAATTGTTGTAATTTGGCATCCAGCTGCAACTAGGAAACTACATTGTGCTGTATTGCTTTCATTACAGTGATCATCAGTTTACTCCATTAATCTATCCTGCATATCTAACTTCGATCCATTGTGGTAGCAACTGCGAATTCGAAATATTTGCCGCAGTTAGGATGTGAAGATCATGTCTATGCTTGCCTTGATTTTTTTCTAAGTGATCACAGTTAAATTAACAATAAATAAGAGCAACTGCGACATGAATAACAATAAAAATGCCTAAACAGAAATTAGTAATTCTGTTATATTCTTCACGCATAGTACAAATCCTAGAATCGAGGAGCCTGGAATTCTTGCCAGTGGAATATGTATTAATCTTATTGAAGACGCTTGGTCAGAACTTAAAACTGGAGAGATATTTACGATAAGAATATTACTCACCTGTTCATAAGGTAGTGGAAATTATATTATGAAATGTAACGTTTGCTTCATACAAGGAAGGAAATAAATATCACCAAATGCGAAATTGCAGTAATACATATATTCATCAATATGTGTGATCTGCAGCAAATATCTTCATCAATAGGAAAATCTCACATCTTGTTATAATTGTACATGCAAAATTGGTTTCAAATTCTGACCCAAGTCCAGCTGTTTGAGGGCGGGTTAAGTGGAGTCCCTAGGATCCGGTATTCAACGGGAACATATTTTATTCATCTTGAGAGGTGAAAAGGCATATATATATACATACATATATAATATAAATATGATATATTTATATAATTTTGTAAGCTTCGAACATTTTTGCTGCTATTATAGACGACAAACCCGGGCGATATACTATAAAACGATTTTATTTACAGATAATGATTTGCGACAGAAACAGAAATAATATCAAATGTTTACATTTATTCCAACTTAAAAGTGGCTGAAATCATGTTATCTGATAACTATTGTAGTTTATTCACATCGTAATTTACACAACGTGTGGCATATTGATATCATAAGAAATTTCTTTAAGCTCACTTTGAACGCACGCTATCAAAATAATGCTTGTTACATACGTTGTAACATACACAGAAGCAGCCTTGCTAATGTCCAGGGCTTATATTCATACCATCTTGCAATTTGTCAAGTATATCTACATGCCATTGAGCGCGCGTATGTATATGTAAATTTATTTAAAATTTTCCTCGTCTTATATTTAATTGTGGCTTCAAATGATTTGGGAATGTTAACACTATAAAAAAATACCTTGTAATGTGTATATATAGTTTACATATATACTGTTTTATTTCTAATTATTGATGTTTAGATTGATATATTTAATGATTTTATAAAGTTATCTATGAAATATTAGCAGACAGAATTTCGCATATTAATGTATAGCTAATATAATTCGATTTATCTATCACTAGATATAATTCAAAACTAATTGTAGAATTTCTCACAGACAAAATTCTACGCTCTGATAAAAAATATAATGCATTTAGCATTTTTGCGTATAAATATCTCAGAAAAGATTTTATAATCGTGTATAATCTATGTTAATCTTCTCGTCTTTACATTATTTCATTCATTTATATATTTTTATAACCTATATCTTGTAATTTTATAATCTTCATGGTTGACGCTTATAATTGTCTGCAAATATTTTGAAGACGTGACTCATCACCATATCAGACATTTGAGGAATTGCACTCACATATTAAGTTGTTGAAGGCAGATTACTGAATCTAGTATGTATCATGCATGTTTAATGTACTGAAGACTTAGATTAAGTGTGCATGTGAAGCTAAGTTATATATCTCTCCTTCTATCTCTTTGATTATTTATTAATATCACAAAACATCTACTCATCTATTTATTCAACTATTCATATATATATATATATATATATATATATATATGTCTTGAGCTGTTTGTCTCGCTTTTAATTTTCTTGGCCTCTTTAACAATTATATATTCGCTATATCGGAAATATGCAATGGCCCCATAACTACCGTCTCGGCTATAACCACGAAGCCCTAGTAATCCGTTACAGCACATACCTAATCGTTTCGACCACATAATTTGTACACACACACACACACACACACACATACACACACACACACACACACACACACA
>NC_068985.1:100672748-100681805 GCF_001194135.2 Octopus bimaculoides | reverse complement strand
ATATATATATATATATATAAAAGGAACCAAGTGGTCCCTTAAATTCTTGTTGAAAAGTAACTAAAACTTGTGGCGCATATATATTATTCTTTGGTTTGGCCTATATAAATAGCTCGTTAAAAATTAATAACGGCATCATATGTAAAGACATCAGTGATATATCCAAACAAATTTAGCGAAACCTTATTCTCTAAGAGATTCAAATTGTTATCTGGTCCTTCGACTCGCAGCGTTGCAATAAGGTTTTGAAAGGTTTTATGCAAGTGTTGTTATTGCTGAGCAGTATTTCTGTCATCGAGGTCAGCGTCCAGATGTTCATTGCGGAGGAAGTTTTCCATGATAAAATGTTGAATAAATTGAGAGACATTACGACGTGTTTTCTATTCTCATGTTTTATGCAACGTTTTAGCAAACATATACTGTGGTTTCTATAGACCGGAAGACGGCTTCAAATCGAAACTAATTTATGGATATTGCAACAAACAATCCGTGGTGTGCTTAATTTTATGTACAATGACAGGTCATAGTTCACAAATAATAAAATGAAAATAGGGAAAATTCTAATTGCGTTTCGAATCTACTCTGCAAAGCTGAAGTGGACAGAATATATTTTCTTCGAAGACATATGTACGGGCAGAAACCTAGTACGAACAACAACGAAATGAGAAAAGTCTTCGAAGTAAAGAAACGGAAATGATCGTTGTAATACGGAAATATGAAAATAGAGTAGAACGTTACTATCTATACATAAGGAAGTCATAATCTGCAACGTGGAAATTACACCCGAGGAAGTCAAATTAGATAACGTCAAAGTAACAGGATAATCTTACAAATAATAAAATTCAAACAGAAAGCAGAATAAGGAAAGAACAAATGGTGAGAAGCCCAATCTGCTGCCTATAGAATGCAATACTTTACGAAGATGTATTAAAGCAGAATGTAATCTGATGATTGCTCAAAAGACCCAAACTGATATTATGATTATTAATTATTATTAGCACAATTTTGAATATATGTTCTATATTTTTGTTACAGAAATTTCAATTCTTCATGCATAATGATTCTTCGGCCAACTTTCGGAAATATTTTCTTAAGAAACGTTGGAATGTGAATAATTTTACAGGCGTTATTTTCTGCCTGATGCTAGTTATTGTATTTGGACAGGTTTCTTTTCTTCAGATCTACTTTCCAGCAAAGAAAAACCGGGTCTTGATATATATCATTATGTGTACATGAATATAGTACTTGTTTTCTGTATACGCAGTGTTGCGCAATAGCAATAGTTAACGACTCGATCCTGTCAATACATATTCACAGTATTAGCAAATATTAAACAATCACAAATGATGTGATCAATTGTTTTGTTTTAGAGAGATAGAAGAAAATGCCTGATTCTTAGATACAACATGTAGAACCACAGAATTGCTATTACAAAATAATAATAAGTTGCAGACATGAGATATCTCTGACATGAGATATTGATCGTGTTTACATCTGCCCTAGCCGTTTCACCTTTGAATATAAATACAGAAAAGATTGATACGTCAGCTATCTGCAATGCATGTGCCTGGTGTATATTTACCAGACGAGTTGTCATGATCTGTATAATGGGCTCCGTATATTTCTAGCCCAGTGACACTTTGATGGGATGTGCTAATCTTTCATAACGATATTTTACAATTTAGCACAAGGCTTGCAATTTCAGGTGACGAAGTAAATCGATTGCATTGACTGCAGTGCATACCTTGTACGTCTTTCATCGTCTCTGGAAGGATGAATGGTAAAATCGACCTTGACGAAGCATTTTAATACGTAAAGACCTCGATGTAAAATAGATACTAAATGATATAAACATATAACTACACAGAAACCTGATCATGATCATCAGGATTCTGTAGCGTAAAGAAAAGATAACAGCAAATCATGCAGGTAAAGCCATCAATTATTGTTAGATAATCCATCATTTCCACAAAAAGCTTTTATTGGTAAGAATATGCAAAGAAATCTGTTTTAGAGTTCGAGCAGGCAAATTACCGACATATATCTGAATGATTAAAACTGAACGAAGAAATTATATATTTTTCTGTGGTATTATACTCTAAAGAGAACATGTGATTGAACAACATCGAGCAGGCATTCTTGTGAAATAAAAAAGAAATATTTCATAAATACGGCCTTTCCAGGAATTCACAATATAACTAGTGAAGAACACAGACGTAATTGAGAACTATTAGAAGATAGAATTGGAAGCCTCAAGAATATTGGGCACACGAATAAAGCTGCGCAAATAGAAGCTCGAGACCACGGTTCCATTCGTAACATATATGATGATGGATATTCTAGTGTTGTCCTTGGAGGATATTCTAGGGCATTTATTTCATTTTCTTTATCACAATGTGATGTTCATGAAGACATCATAGTTATAATTGAGGAATACTTAGCTTCTACTATTACCCGGCTGGATAGTCACGTACGATGTCCTTCTGTCTATCGTTAAACCTGTCGTATTTTCATGGGATAAGATAAGCCTATAATGACATACTTTTGTTTTTAATTCAGTTAGGATCCACTGGGTAAATATACCTCGTTTAATTAAACTACAACACACAAAATGCTGCAATGTTTCGTCGATAATCTTCTGTAAGCAATAAAGATATTATTACAGCAAATACCTTTGGAAAATTGCAAAGACTTTCCGTCATAATAAAAAGGTTACTATATATATATGTATATTTGTGTCCCAAATTCTATGTAAGCATCTTATCTTAGAAACCCTGGTAGTTTTTATATTGCGTCAGTAACATAAATTTGAATCCTAAGATGAAATCAATATAATCGGCGAACATTTTACCCCACACTAATATTTTTTGAACAACTTGCTTCGAACAAAAGTTATTATATTTCTACCTAAAATTATTCCATAAACTCAGCAGACATCATTATTCGAAATTATTAAATTTACTCTTAGGCGTGGTGTTTATTGGTATGATAAAAAAAATTGCGATCTTCTTTATCCGTACAGTCATGATTCAAAGCGCTCTCACTTCATTTTAAAATTGCCGTATGAAATGAAATTTTAAATTAAATCACTAGCGAACGATAGTGAGAAATTAAAATGTAGTTTATGAAAGTTCGAATCTAATCGGCAATGAACCATCAATGACCTACATGAAAAATTAATAAACCTTTTATATTTCGCTTAAAAGAAAAACGTTGTATTAAAACTTCTATAGACATTCTTATAGTTCATTACCTTCCGGATAGACCATTTCACATAAGATGACGTTATTAACTTCTTTATTCACAAATTAATATACCTACTCATATTTCCTAGGAGAGCAAAAGTACATTATCATATCGCACATGTATGCATTTGCATCATATTGATATGATGCTCTTATTTATTTTACATGGTGTCATGCTGTTTTAAAAACTCCTTCTCCAATGCAATTTAATACCGTGCAAATATGAAAACTGCTATATTGCAATCTTGTTTAGACTACATTCTAAATATTATGATACTCGCATCCTATCAAATGGGGTTACAGCATATTCTTATTCAGACAAGTCAAAAACGTCTAGTTACTGTGAGATTTGAAGGTATCGTAAAAGCAAGAATGTATCTGGTCAAATCATAATGTAATTTTAGAAGTTGTAATGGAGAAGCTTGTAAACACTGAATGGTCAGTTGAATGGCAAGCAGATAGTCATTAGTTCGATTTCCCTACGGAAACAGACAAAAGGCCTAAAGTGAACAAGGTGACATGGATTAATGTAAATATTCATGTAGGCGTCTTTTAGAGAACAGCATACAGACTGAATGCACCTGTTTTCAATGCAGTTGTCGGAATAATATTTCATGTTTCATTTGACTTTTCATGTCCTCTTCGACTCTCTTAACGAAACAAGAAAACCTACATATACACGTTTGGGTGTGTACGCACGTGCGAATTGTGTGCGTATATGTGTGTGCGCGTGTGTGCCTGTGTGTACGTATGTGTGCTTGGGTTTCATCTAGTATTCGGGAGTAATATATATATATATATATATATATATATATATATATAATTCCCATGGCCCGTCGACCATACTACCAACGATATAAGCCCATGACATAACTCCACCTCCCTCCTGTTGGCGTCTCAAATGATGAGGACGGTTCACACCGATCGATACCCAACCTTTACTCCAACAAGCTGGGCCGCCAATGATAGCACGGTATTTGTCAATGAAAAAAACTGTTGAAAAACGTATCGTCTTGTATTCATCTGTCCATTTTAGTCTCTTCTGCTAATGAACAGCCTTCAGAGGGGACATTATAACAGGTTTAACATTCCTAGGTACCTCCTTCAAGAGGCAACACATGGTAGTTTTCGATACTTCTTCCCTGTCACAACTTTAGAAGACCTCTTCATGTAGGACAAGGGTTCCACACAACTTCGCTTTTCACAAGTGACAAAGCACTAGTTGAAGCAACCCTTGACTTACACTTATCTTCCCTCAACCGGACGGAATTGGGAGACTGCACAAATATTTCCAGTTCTGGGATCTCTTCCCAGTATTTTTGCTATGGTTGTTTTTCTTTTTCCAATCTCTAACACGAAGGTATACTTCTCATTCGAGGTAAGATCACGTTTTTGACCCATAATGACTCTTAAATTATGTAGCTGCCTAATAGTTTGGGACAGCAGAAATGTTGCTGCTACACGGGAATGGCCGCCGTTTGTTTTCGTCTGCGCAAATCCGATTTATTCTAACAGAATATGCGCAGATAAGTGGTCCCAACAGTCAGTGGGAAAAGAATTGGTTTTGAATGACTATTCTTTTAGTCATTGAAGGAAGGTTAATTTACCTAATAATGTCGGACGCAGTGTATTTCGCTTTTATTACACTTGCGCATGTTATTAAATTGATACAGAGGTTTGAAAGACGCATTTATGTTTTATTATTGTTATTCACCTGTAACTTCGAATAGTCGGCGCCTGTAATAACCTGTTTAAAATAAAGTCCATCCTGTTTTCCACCACACTGACTAGTAATACATTTGCTACGGTTAGATCGCTTCAAAACAGGGGACTAAGAGGTTGGAATTAGGTTACTATTTCCAGTAGGTTGAGTAACCGTGAACACGCTTCCTTATTGGCTCTTATTTAATGCGAGATGCTACTTTCTGGTAATTGAAATTTACTTCGAGTTGCTACTAATTCAGATTCCTATTCTATAACATAGAGTGTATTAATTTCATTTACATTCATACGTTTTGTATAATTAAGAATTTTGTAACATACAATCCCTAATTTCCAACATTATTTCGAACATGAATTACTTCAATGAAATGTGCCAGGCTAACATTAATCTTGAGTTAACAACTTCACGGTTTAGTGTTTGACTCTCACTCTGCTAAGTACACCATTATAAAGGTGAGGTATACAGTGGAATTCTTTCAGTCATGTAGAAAAATGCCAGCCTGTTTTCCATATCCTATACCTTATAAAGAAAATCTAGATTAATATTTTCCTTAATAAATGGACTATCTGATTATGAACGAAAAAATATATATCATTAGTGGCACTTCAACAAATCATTAATTAAAATCGTATTCCGCAGGCGCGAATCCAACGAAAACAAAAGCATTAGAACAATTATGAAATACTGGAAAATAATTATACATATCAGAATTCTATTATAGATATATATTTTCAAAGAGCCACATTATTTCTCAAAGTTACATTTGACATGAAAAGTTAATTATCATATTTCTCTGTTTATCGCCTTTAGCTATAGAAATTTCACTTAATATTTTTAAAACAAAACCAACCTAATGGAATGAATATTAATTCTGATTTTCCGAGATAGTTTAATTTTCTCTTGTAAATTATTTCTTTAATTTTGTCATTAACATTCATCATGAATGATTATTATTAAATATATAGGTGGAGGCAATCAATTGCTAAATGATTGCTTCAACAGAGCGAAATTTTAATTTTCCGTTTTCAAAATTCTCTTCTTTACGATACAGTCAAAAACGTTGCAACCCATAATGGAAGTTTAAACTCAGAAACTTAGATTATTTTAATTAACACGATGAATTGATTAAATCGGTCCACAGCTTGTTTGCCCAGTGGATATTCCTGATTTTAGCTACTTTATATCCCAAATAAACAACAGGATGTGTATTGAACACATTTAATTTCCTCCTTTCTCAAACTATTTCCTTCGCCAAATCTCCGCTAAACTGATGCTCAGTGTAAGGGCAATGAAACCTTGTTACGTTTAGTAAGAGGTCATCGCATTTAGGAGTCAACTATCACAGAATTGAGATATATAGTAGTGAGTCAGGAAGGAATGATATGCAGGCACTCAAAAATATTATTTGCTTTTCTACAAGTTAAAAAATGAAGAGAAAATTTTCTCTATAATTTATAATTACCTAAATAACAATAACAATACAATTGATTTTTCAATACAAACTGAAAATTTGCTGACAAATTTTTACATCAGTTGAATTGAAACTACCTGCCTTACCTGAAAGGAATCATTTGAAAATCCTTTAAAACACAAACTATTTACCTCTTTTTGAAATAAACGGTTTATCAATTTCTGAGTGTCTCTCGCAAGATCTCTAAAATTAATTTCTGTAAAAAATTACGTAGTAAAATTATCAATGTAGAATCCACTGTGAAATAGAGAGAGAGAGAGAGAGAGAGAGAGAGAGAGAGAGAGAGAGAGAGAGAGAGAGAGAGAGAGAGAGGTTTAGAAACGGTGCCTAGTAGGAGAGAAAGGCTGGGATAGAAGCAGTGGTGTGTAACTGAAATGATTTTTCTTGTTGCCGTGGTCGTTTCACTTGAATTATTATTGCTGTGTACGCGCCTCATGAGAATTAGTTTATGAATTTCATTGTGTGCGATGTGAATAGACACACTTAAATGTCTTGTGTCAATAACTAAACAATATTATGTCGGATCTATTGGACTTGGGACTTATTTTTTACCCCAGATTGTAAGCGGTAATTGTGATTGGTGCTACAACTATATATTTTTAATTGTAGGTTGGATATTAAAAGAGTGAGCATTGGAGTGGATGACATTGATTATATATTAATCGGGCAATCACGAACATATAGATATAGTAATTGTTTCATATCTTGAAATATACTGTTTATTTCATAACGTCCATGTTAGGAGGTAATAAAGTAAACGAATGTGTTTTGAACGTACGTATCGACGAAAGGCTAATATGAAGCATCAGCGTATTGCTCTGGATGAAATAACTGCAAATAAAATAAATATATAAATGGAAATAAAAGAAATGGCCGTGTGCAAATGTTAGAAATCAATATATAGTATATAATGAGTAAATTCAAGTGCTGCATGGTTTCACATATGAATATTTACTAGAGGAATTTTTTTCCTGTCTCATATTACTTTTGGAGACAAAACTGTAAATAAATGAAAAATATAAACATGAAATCATTGTAAATAAATATTTCTACAAAAACGAAAGATATGAGATAAATTGAAAAACAAAACATCAAAATAATAAAATATCCAAAATAATGTTTCTTCATAAATATTATATATACGTAGAATTATAATTCATTTATATTGAATATTTCTAAAACAGAATTGAATATATATATATTTTGAACAGACCAGATATTTCCAAGCATTTCTATATATTTAGAAGGCATTATTACGTTTAATTTCATTAAAACGAAATATAGCAAAAACATACGAATTAAGTAAAAAGATTCGTATAAAATCTTCATATTGATCTCGCTTGCACTTGTCTTCCGATTCTGTTATATTGAGAAGAGATGCTTTTAACCATATATCATTATAATTGTTTTCTATATCTGCATCAATATCCTCAACATATGCATCCGTTGCATTACCATCATAACCATCACCATGAGTCACACCACCACGTTTATGATCATTATCCTCAACATCAACATCACCGTAGTCGCCGCAGCTACCGTCGTCATCATCATCAATATGATGGCTATTGAAATCATTCTCAGAAGCACCACCTACCAATATGGATGAATATATATATTTTTTTATATTAGTACTAGTTATTAATATTTAACAAATGCCATATTGTGTTGGTATTATTATCATCACAATATCATTATAAGGGTATTGAGCTACGTAAAGTATCGGTCACGCCTTCAGCTAAAAGAGGGGAAATTATACTGAGAAAATTCAGAGGCAAAAGAGACGGTAGTGTTACTAGAAGAAGGTAGTGATGGCCAGAGAGACAGAGAGAGAAAGAGAGAGAGAGAGAGGAGAACCGGACGCCCATATATATGTATACATGTCTGAGTGAGTGTACGTACATATAGATATTGGTATGCATGTATGCTTTCAGTGTGTGTGAGAGAAAAGATGAATGCGTGTATACGCGTATGAGTGAGATGGATTTGTAAAAGATAGTTCTTACAGAAATATCGTTTAATGGAGACTGAAGACGTTATTGTTGTAACATTTGTATAACAGTTACAAGTATTTTAGTTCTTTGGCTTTCGGCAAGAATTCATATGTTTCAAAACCATCGACAATTTAAAGCACGTGTGTGCATGTAACTTCTGCGATGTTGACAACGAAAACTGAAAGTGGACCTACCATTCATAAAAGCAACATTCAAATTGCCACTGTTACATTTCAATGATCTCTGTTATAGATTTAATTAAATCAATAACAACACACACATATGCACACACACACACACACACAGACACACACACACACACACATACTCATATGGGACACATGTGCACTGTGGTCATTTTTATAGTGATACTCTGAATATCGGAGGTGAACATGAATGACATGTATCACAGTGATTTACATTTAAGAGAGGGATATCAAAGGGGGAGTAAGAGGTGGAGGAAGAGTAACAAATGATAGCTGTACAAATTGGTAAAGGTGAGAGCCAGAGAGTATATGAATATCAATGAATAGCGTTATACGCGGCTGTACTCGGCATCTCACAAATACACACACACACACACACACATATATATATATATATATATATATATATATATATATA
>NC_068985.1:100658656-100672364 GCF_001194135.2 Octopus bimaculoides | reverse complement strand
TATATATATATATATATATATATGTATGTAAGTATTATGTATATGCATGTATGTATATGTAACTCATTTGATATTTTTGCATGATCTCTAATGTTATTGTAGATTCATATATTTCCTTTTTTTTCAGTGCAATAGCGTCCAATCATTCCTAATGAATGCCTGAAGCAAGAAATGAGGGGAAAAGAAAAACTATTTCACTAATATTTAACAACTGACAATGATTCTTACTTTATGTATAGATTTGTTATTATTAATAATTATTTCACATTTTTGCTACAAAGGAAACTTGGGGGAGATGGGGGCGAGTCCATTACATCGGCACCAGTGTTCAACTGGTACTTATTTTATCGACCTCTAAAGGATGAAAGTTAAAGTTGGCCTTGGTGGAATTTGAATTCAGACGTAGCGCTGGGCAAAAATACCGCTAAGCATTTTGCCCGGCTTGCTAACGATTCTGCCAGCTCGCTACCTTTATTATGCATTGCATGCTCATTTTTACCACATTTGTTCAGCTTTAATGTCGATATCTCGTTACATTCTCATTTATTATCAGAATTTCAATCTAGTTTTCAATATGTTGACGCCTTGAACAAAGAAATCAATATATTGTTTTGTTTGTATTCGCATTTATGAAATCTTTTGCAAGATATACCTTTTCTTTTTAGCCGGACAGTGTGCATTTTACTGTAGTTTTCTAGGTAGATAATGCACTTCCCTCCCTTGATAAATATAATATTTCTCTCAGACTTTGTATGGTGCACTGTAAATACATCTTTACTTTTCCTTGTTTGAAGTATCAAGAATTCATCGTTCGATCACATTCACGTGACAATTTTGTAAACATAGCCAATAACTGGGAACACACTGTTACTAATTTTGTTATTCCTGTCTCTCAATCACCTTTTCGTTGCTATCCTGCTGGGATCGTGTTGCAAGGTATGATGTATACTACAAACTTTAGCATCTATCACCTTATCTATAACACCTGCTATGCCAAGCAAACAATCTTTCTGTAGAATAAGCAAATTCGTTTATATGCTCTTGAACATCAACCACCCATGTACACTTCTGGACATTTTTCTTTAGATTCTTCTTACAACTTTTTTGCTAATCTCTTAATATTTCCAGATTCTTGAAACTTCGAGTTTTACGGTTCTAGTATTTTCCTGCTTAAGTATTATACATGTCTGCAAGTCCTGTATCACACAGGTGTAAAATATTGATTTAGTGGTATGGTAATTTTCCTGTAATGTGTACTACAATATATAGGTGCGAATTATTTATTTGCATCTACGTTTGAAATATCGTACCCAAATTTAAATGTTACTTTTCACGTACTAAAGATCATATATTTTCAAAGCACTTTTGTAACAAAACCATTAAGCCTTAACTTGTTATAAACTTTCTAAGTAAATAGTTTACATTCAGAGACAATATCGAATCCACCACAGCTCTTTCAACACAATCCTACGAGCAGATGGACCTGTCTCCCTTCTGTATATTCGTCCTGATATATTTTATTCTGATTGTTTACATCCTTCCATTTCGAGTATGCTTTCTTTGAATTTCTTCAAAACTCTCTCATTTAGCGAGTGAAGTGGCATCCAATCTGAGCACAATTCAATACTTTGAAAAAAGGAATGGAAAAATTTTCGAAATATTTGTTTTTTTTATTTTCCTTCATATTGTTCATTTGTAATTGAGACCTTCGTTGTTTCCATCCTTCAAGTAATGTCACTTCTCTTACTGCTGTCAAAAGCATGCTATCGATTCATGATAAACTGCACCTACTTCCAGATACTTTCCTAGACTGGTCTCTTGAAATATAATGCCAACAATTACCTGTGGTGTAACACTCTGCGAAATATCAGCATTCTTCCAACGTTCAGAAACGTTACATTATTTCTTTTATAATTCACAACTCTGCTAACGGATATAGCCCTTGACTTTTCACAGTAATAACTTTCAGATTAATTTCTACCACCCTCCATTCTATTAGAATTATTCTTCATTTGCTTTATGCGTTGCATACTTACAATCATAAAAGTTTTGCTGTTTTCCAGCCTCTTCTTTCTTGAGGTTCGAATGCTGAAACGGCCGTATTAATGTATCAAAACTTAAAATGTTATGATCCAATTCATTTTCTTGCCTCCCTTTATTCGTAAATACGGCAGCAAGATACTTAAATGCTTATAATATTGATATTGTATGTATGTGTATAATGCAATACAACTTCTACTGGATTGATAAATAAATTAACAACCGAACCAGGCATGTGACATGATGGAGATCCTGGTTCTCAAGTCCTCGCGAGAGATGAGAACTTCCTAGTGTATAAGCCGTGCATATCCAAATATGTTTCTGAAGGGCATACTAAGAATCAAGACGATTACGCTGTATGGTTATTAGCGAAAGCAGATCACTGAAATATAAACATAAAAATATGGTCGGAAATCCGATAAAGTCTTCGATTACATGTATTTTAATGCACTAGTCTTTGCATGCACTTTCTTCTCGTCATTTTTATGTCTGCCCACGTAGCTATAAGGAAACTATTACATTATTTTATAGGGGATATCATAGACGTTACTCATGCTAAGGCGCTGCGTATAAATAAGAAAAGCAATGTATTCAAATACTTATTTACAGTAATATATTTACTTTTGGCATGTATTGTATACTCATGTATGGATTAGTTGTTTAAGTGTTCTTGCTTAAGCCTTACATAAAGATCACGCAGATAGAAATCAAAGCATAATGAATTTCTAACATATAATATTAGATTTAGATTCTGATAAACACTTCTCTTATTGTAAGTCTGATGCAGAAAAGCAGAATTTTAAAATGCATTCGAAGAATTCAGGAATAAAAATGGAACACTTAACACTGCTAATAAGTTCATTTTCATTTCATCATTTAACGAGGCATTTTGTAACTATGCTGCTCATTATTGAAACAATGCCTTCAAGAAAATGGCTCATTGTGCAAAATACGATGCGTACAGAACAGTGTCAATACTGAAAGAAAACGCAGAAATAGTAAACGACATAAGGCATAATATATTATCATTTCAGTGTAACAACTTAAATTTCATTTATTAAAATATCTATAATATATGAGATGCAACAAAAGCATTGCTCTTTTTCATAAGCAGTCTAGCCAAAATTTTCATGACTAACATATAAAACTCTGATCTTACATATAATTTCAGTAACACTCAGTACAAACCTTCCGGAGAAATTTCTGCTTCTATTATATTATTTTCATGTAAAATGTATCTGGCACGCAGGAGGAACGCAAAGACTATATATAATTCATACTGAACGTACTTTCAACAATGTTTCTTTCGAAATATGCGTATGTTTTGGCACTTATACACAACTACCAACTTAATAACAATAGTTCCTTCCGTTTAAAAGAGAATATTATAATTATGAAATCGATTGCACTATTATAAGATACGGTCTCTTACATTAACATAAATTACTCCCGAAGGTGTGATACTTACCTTCAAGCCTACGACATTCTATAATACTGTTTATAATATACCAACAATACGCCGTTTCTGGGGAATTGAACTGTCACTCCCATCCATATTTATTAAGGAAATTCCCATTACTGACTGGTTAGTATACTTTATAACATATAAAATGGCTTCGCTAGTTCCTGAAAATATTCGCTGCCATCAATCAAAGCTAAGCTTCCATCAACACTAGTCAGATTTGTTCCAGGTGTGCCTTTTACTGTGAACCTACTTGGAATATGAAAATATCACATATGTTGTATTACAAGTCCTACACATCAAAATTTCAAATTGAAAAGATTTACGTGAATTGCATTTGTTATATTGCCGCTTTCATTCCCTTGGTCTCTATTATTCCACACAAAAAAGAAAGTATTGGAAAATATTTTGTCTCTACAGTTACTGTTTCGAAGCATTTTATAGTTCCATTAGAATTCATCGGAGATAGATTCGGTAAAGTCTGATTTAGAGTTATGCAGTAGAATGTGTGTAGTTCCAAATACGCATCTGTTAGCAAAAGGTGTTCCTCAATGATAGTTTCCAAGTAGGATTTCGATTAAGGTGAGATAACCATATGAGAATAGTAAACAATAAAACTATGTGTTCTAAAGCGGTTATATAGGTCATGTCTAGATTGTATGTGGAAATATTTCACGTGATGTCTAAACTGACTGGCACTTAAAACCGGGTGCATTATGCATTCTGTTTTCTTTGAATACTTTCAGGTTAGGGATTTCTCATATAATCTAACATATCAAAGATAGTCCACAATTTTGTGATAGAGACCCCCTGCTTATTTGTTCCGAGATATCTATCAGTAATTTGGAATGATTAGAGCTCAGAAGGATATATAATATCTTATTTAGCTTCCGTAATGTGCAGTGATTAAGCCTGTTCATGACTGTGTTACTTAACTATTCTTCTTTACTATAGGCGCAAGGCCCGAAATTGGAGGGGTGGGGCTAGTCGATTAGATCGATCTCCAGTATGCAACTGGTACTTAATTTATCGATCCCGAAAGGATAAAAGCAATGTCGACCCTCATAAAAATGTTAATTCCAAAATTGAAAAGCATGCCAATCTGTGAATCTGTTAATGAGTATTTCGTTCGTGTGGAGACTCATGATTTATCAATTTACCACTCTTTTCTATAATATTAATGAAATTGGGAGATAGATTTGAAGAGGTCAAACTACACCACCTTACTCGTGCTAGCTATCCATGTACATCGAAATTTGGATTTCCACTCCTTTTCACATTGCTATGACAATTTCGTCCTGGTGTTCAACATTGCTTTAATTTTCTTCATCAGTTCTGGCTGTGTGGTAATAAATTTGCTTCGCAAACATATGATTTCAGCTACGGTCCCACAGGATGGCATCTTGTACATACATACATGCATAGATAAATACATATATAAATACATACATATGTCTTTGTGTGTGTTTGTCTGTATGCATGTGGAAGTGGGTGTGTGGGAGAGAGAGAGGGATAGAGACATACTGCGTTACCTTAAGCTCCTATAAAGTGTTTTAGTTTGCCTGATGAAATTAGCAGACTAGAAACGTTTGACATTGCGTAAAGGTATTCGTCTTGGTTGTTAGTTATGATATAAAATTTCGACACTCTATCTCATTCTAATGAGCTCGGATTTGCAATTTTCAATGTAGTTAATATGGTAAGGAAGAGATAATTTGCACTTTTATTTGTTTGAAGACGTTTTCCTTCTCCCTTTTGTAATAAAGTTTGATTTGAAGTGATCCAGCTTCCTTAACCTACTCGTATTCCAAACCAGGTCCGTAATATGTATATACGAAATGAAACATAATCTGCACTTTCGCCAAAAGATATCTTTATTACTGTCACATTGCATTCTGCGCATGCGTGCTTATATCTGGCTCCATCGTGATCATGTGATCGAAGTTTCAGCCTGATCGCGCCATTTTTCTTTCTGGCATTACGATGTAAGCATGGCCGCCCCACTAGTAATGTGCACCACTGTAAAGTCAGAAAGGAAAATAGCACGAACAGGCTCAAAATTCAATCACGTGACCACAATAGTACCAACTATAAGCGCGCATGTGCAGAAGGACGTTTGACAATAATAAAGATATGTTATGGGGAGAATGAGGATAATTGTTGACTTCCTCTCGTAGATTCTAGGATGATGTATGTATATTCTGCAAGCAATTCATAGAAAGAACCTATTCGCCTTCTGGAAAGTTCATTTATATCTCACAATGAGAGGACATAGAGGTATGTGCGGGTATAAGAACTTAGTGACAGGCGGACACATTCATATACATGTACAAACATTTATATACATGTAAATATACATGCATATATATATACATACATATATACGCATATATATATATATATATATATATATATATATATGTGTGTGTGTGTGTGTGTGTGTGTGTGTGTGTGTGTGTGTGTGTATATATCTTTACACACACACTGTTATACATACACACATACATGTATACATATATACTTATATGCTTACACACACACAAACACGCACAAGCACACACACTTACAAACAAACACACATAATTGAATAAGATAGAATCAACAAGAAGGAGTACGGATAGAGGGTTATCTAATAATTTCCACACGCTTCCATACATAGATCTTACATAGATCTTCAAATATAGACCTTCATATATACACGATTTATATTATTGCAACGTTTTACCTGTATAATGGGATCTAGTTACATTTCTTCCGATGATATACAATTTCTGCCCCCGTCAGTTACAAAACCTTCGACTTCGATGCTAACACAACCATCTGCCTCATTGCGTATGTCTGTGCATGTATTTCTGCATGTCTACTATGTATGCATACGATATTGTGCCTAGCTGACATTAGATATGGAAATATATTTGTTGTGATTTCGAATTGCATATCTAAGGAAAAAAATCCATAAATAAGAGTGAGACGTTGAAATAAAGGAAAACAGTATCCCAGAGGCAAATTATTAGAAGATAACAAAATCAAAATATTTACAGTGTTGTTGGAATTGTGACGGTTAATAAATGCGGTGCTGTGACATCGGATTTTTGAAACTAGTGAAAAACCCCCGTTTTATTTCAGCGCCAAAACATTTTGGCGAGATCCATGTAGTCACCGATAATGAAAGTGGCATTTTTTGACGGGTGCCGAAAATATTTTTATATCCGCTAAGCGTTTAATTTTTAACCCTCTGCATGTTTTATGTAACATATAGTTGCTATGTTTGTTTTTCTAATGTATTCATTTATTTTACTAACACATCGTTTGAGACTTTGTGTTGACAGTGGTACATAAACAAGAACGATCCCATTAATTTTTGCCTCAGATCATGGCATATATTCGCAAAACTGAAATAGAAGCCCCTTCATCCAATTGTTTCCATATTATTCATTAATCGTCAGCAGAGCTATGAAGTATTAGTTTTATCTTCTCTGTACGTTTATCAAACTAAGATGTTCTGAACAGGAAATAAATCAATGTTATCCACTGTTTAGTTTAATTCTCTCCAAGACAACAAACTCGAGTCCAAGTGTGTCCTATCCATAGATTTCTCCGATAACTCAATCCAGATTCTTTTAACGTTAACTGAAGTTCTTGCATTGCGCATCTTAAACACATTTGTAACCAGTATTCTTTTTTAACTTATCGCCATCCGTTTTCATTTATCCACACATTTATTTATGTAACTACTCAAGGTAAATGAGTCCTGCTGCCAAATGCGCTAAACAATAACCTTTATCAATGTAAAAATGTTTCTTTATTATTTTCTGATACAGAATATTATTAGCGTATATATTTTTTAGTACGTATGTTCCCGGTGATGACTGTCCATGAGGCAGCAATATAAACCGTAAATTGATCCATTATTTCTATTATTACACCCAAACAATCTGTTTTACTATTTATATTTGTTTCCATTAGCTTTATAGTTGCTCTGCTGCATGTGGATGCAGGGGAAAATATTTTAACTACATTTTATGTTTTCCTCATGCAATATCCAGCTAGGTTTTGCCGTTGCTTCAGAATTTTACATTGAAATTAATTCAAAATAACGGTTATTGTAATCAATGACAATTGCCTTAGGCGCCTTATAAATTTAAGTGCCTGTTTTAATTGGAAAGTAGTCGTTCATTTCGAATTTTCAGTAACAAAATTAGGAAGTAGAACACTCGTTATCAAGAAATTTAACGTTGTTTTACAAATCCGTAAGGAATAGTTATAATAAGTTCACCGTATCTACTATTATATATCATTTTCCTTGGTTCGAATCGGACAAAAACGCCGTGGTATTTCCAAAACGCATAATTCTAATCCATTTGATTGTATCTAACTTAATATCGAATACGATAATAGAAGTACATCATCCAGCGTCATGAAAATACCTTCTCAAACATTCAATAACCAAATTCCACCACAGGTACTAAACATCGGTGGGTTTTTTGGGGGGGTGTTTACGTCTTCGTAACTTTGCAGTTCTGCATCAGAGAACAATAGAATAAGCTCAAGGTTTTCAATTTATAAATACTGTTGTTGATTCATTCGAGACTTTCACCCATCATGGTTGCAGTCCAATGATTGAATCAAGTGAAAGCTACTGTACCTAAATCTTTTAGGGATTCTTATGATTTTGATATCCACGCATTCGTGAAATTATATGTAATTCTCTTTTTTTTTTCTCTGTTTATTATAGGCAGAAAATTTCAGGCTTATAAGCACAAGGCTTGAAACTTGTGGGGAGGTCATTATTCAATTACAGTGACTACAGTGTTCAATTGCTGCCTTTTTATCACTCTTTAAAAAGGAAAGATTAAACTCAGAACGTAAAGTGCGTGAAGAAAAATAGCTAAGACTTTGCGTTATATTTGTTACAGAGACAATTCTGCCAGCTTGACAAATTTGGTGCATGTAATACATTGACGTCCCTAGAATTGACAACGCTTATTTACATCGATATTTGTCTGTTAAATTAAAAATATAATGAGTCATACTTGGCAATCGGATGAATCACATGTAGTAAGGACTACAATCTCAGGAAGATAAAGTTTGTTAAAAGTACCACAAAAGTACTTGGGTGTGCGGTAGTCGAGTTGTAACAGGATATGTGGTTGTTAATTTGTATCTCAACAACCAAGAAGGTTTGTATCTTGGACAAAACACCGACACTACCATTTCTCCGAGTGGCAGAGTATATTGAAAGTCGGTAAATTATCAAAACAGTTTTTCTTGACAAGGAAAAGTTTCGAGTAACAAGAAATATTGTTGATTTAGTTTGTTCCTAAGAGGAAGGAGAAATACAATTTAAACTTTAAAAATGTAATAAAACGAAGACAATGATTTTGAGGTGAAGAAGAGGAGGTGCCTTGTCACTACCATTATTGAGTTTTATTGAAACCTTAGTACGATGCAATATATTTCTCGGGAGAATGGAAATTATAATGCAAATGTTTTATAATGAAATGTTGACGAGAACAACGTCAACGATGACAATGATGTTGATAATGATATTGAGGTTGACAACAGCGATGACAACGGCAATGACGATGACAACCACAGAGATGATTACGGTAGCGAGTATCAGTAGCGTCATGAGATTTTATTATAACTTTGATACAAGGCAATATAATCCTAAGGAAAAATTATAGTTATTATATGCAGATATATTATATATCCCACGAAGACTTGAAAGGCAATATAACCGTAGTTTTTATATTTTGCTATATTATACGGCGTCGAAGTGTTTTCTCTTCAAATATCACATGTATAATTTATGCAATTACCCTATTTCAATAGATAAGTGAACGTGATAGAAGAAAAGGATGTAAATATTTGGCGCTTTATCCATTAGTGACAAAGTAATCAGAATTATACATTTACGTTTATTGCAAAACATTAGTAACACAAATGATAGGAAATGATTTTAAGCCATTTTGGAATCCTTGGTATGGCTTGTGCGATTATTCCTCAAAGGTATTTGACAGCAATGTTCGAATATTTTCTCCAGAGATATTGGTGATGATTCCTCTTTATATTTGATCCATTATTATTCAACAGATACTTGTAACTGGGAATCGTAAATGAACTTATTTGTATAACAATTTGCACTATAATTAGCAACGACGCAGATATTTTACTCTGTTCAAATTATATGTAAATATATCATATGACGTTGTACATAACGAATGATAAACTTGCTTGAGTCTGATTTGAAAGAAATTTGGTTGGTATTCGTAACAGCCGCGTCACCATTATATTTGATACATATCAAACGAAGCTGTATCTGTGCACACTTTATATGTGTAATGGAGGTCACTTTATTCTAGAAATCGTCTATTAATATATATTTAACGAAATAATAACCTACAGTTTCATTATAGGCTTTCATTTCTTAGTGTTTGTTATTTTAAATTTATGGTATACTCTCAATCACTTCCAATGATGCAATTATCCAATGTCTAGACACAAATTATTTTTCACGTGCTTAACACGTGATTTTTATATTTACTAATACACATATTTCTATATTTCATAACTTCCTTGTATACGTCATTCATATATATGTGTCATGAAGTTGCCATTTACAAATTCCATTGATATGTCTGGTTGTAACTTGTAGGTGTAAAGACAAGAAATACACAACGTTGGTGATCGGTGAGAAGTGTAATAAGAAAATGGCCTTTAATGTGAATTGTATGGCATTAGTTTGGAAATGTGAATGACACAGTTTGAAATTTTATAATACTTATATTATGCCGAAATATATCACACAGGGCTAAACTGTTAACAGATTAGTTGCAAAAAGAGAACATTTGAAGCATTTAATAAGGTTGCAAAACGAATCCTAAGAGCTGGTTTAGGAGCGTATACTGACACGTCAGTGTCATTTGTCTTCCATAGTTGGATTGGATATTCCTCTTTATAAAACTTGATATATGCACAGAATTTGCTTTAGAAATGGGGCGAAGCTATCGATGGCAGATTATGAATGTGGAAATTACGAATGTAGAAATGAAGATTATGGAAATTTTATAGTGTTCATTTCTTCAGGGTACCTAAAATCATTGATCTAATACTGTGAACAAAGAAAGATTCATTACTCTCCACTTACTCCTCTTTTTGTCTTATAGTGGATGTCTGGTTCTATGAGGGGTTATTTTTAATGTGATATTTATTACTTTACAGAACATTCAAAGAAATGAATAAATCAAGAACATTTGCTTGAACATCTCTGGTTTTCATCATCCATTTCGTGTGATAAATATTGTGGAAGAAGACTGAACAAACGCGTAGTGTATCTTCTTCATCGGTTTTGGCAGTAATCGGTCGTACACTTTCATATGCCGATGCAGAACACGGCAAAATGGATATGAATTCTATTTCCCCTTCTTAAAGTAGACGATATCCCGATTCAGCTATTTAAATAACACGCATGCTACACTAAAGGGAATCAATCACACTCAGAAATGTTCATTTTTTTTATAAAGTGTTTATCAAGTAGTCTTTAGCAAATAATTACTCATAGACAGCGACATTTGCGCATGCTGTGTTGCGGAGTTCTTGCTGATTCGAGTCTTTTAAATCTGATTTTCTATTTTGAGCCACAAAATTGCAACCACCAACTCTGCTGTCAAAACGGAAAGAGTTTTTTTCTTCATGAAGTAATAATCGTGAAATTAATATCTTCTAGGCGGAGTTACGAATTGCATGGTCTTTTGAAGCAACAAAAGCATCATTATTAGCAGCAGCAGTAGCAGCAACATTGCAATTACTAATAATTGCTATAATAAAAGTAAAATTGTATTAAGAGGAAAGCACTAAATCAATGAATAAGGGACAGCGTAAGCACCTTAGGAAGTTACAAACCAATAAACAAAAATATACGACAGACAAGTAAAATAAGATAGAGACTGACAAAACAATCGGCACCTGGCAACAAATGGCCCCAATATCTGCATAATTAAAGATCCAATCTACACATCAACAGTCGTTATAAGGAAATCGGATTACAATTCCACGGAATAATAAAAGGAAAATATATTACATAAATTTAATGTTTGAACAAAGATATGTCTATCATTACTTCGCGAACAAGACCATATATGAAAAGAAAGACTCTCAAAAATAGAAGAATACTGGATGAATAATAACGAAAACTTTTTGAGAGTAAAAACAAAAAAAAGAAATTATTTCGAGCAACATATTGAAAACAGGAATATTTCTTCAAAAGCATAAAATATTTCAGGCATTTACAACATCGTTTAATTGCCTAAATGGATTGTAAGTAGATTGTACCAACTGGTGTAACATAAATCGTAGAAAATTGTAAAAAGGGTTAAGGAGATATTAATAGAAATTGGATTGGTATACAAAAGTATTTGATAGCTTAAAATACTAATGGAAACAGGAAATGTTCTCCATTAACCTCGGCGGCATTTGAACCCGGAACATAAAGCTAGAAGAAATGCTTGCTAAGCATTTTTCGGAGTGCTAGCGATTCTACCAGCTAGCCGCCTTAGAGCCAAGAAAACTAATGACTACATTCATAATAAACCACACAACATCTGCTATAGAATGACAATATTTGCTATGAACGTAGAAATGTAGAGGCCTTAAGCAACTAATAGATATTTTATGAAATATCCAAAAAAGATATCAAATAGAATACTCATATAAATATCCATAAATCATGAGCAAAACAGATATAAACTAATCTTCGTCTTCAAGGAAGCTAATGCATTCAAAATACAGGATAACGTGATAGACGGATTTGAAGAAAAATAACAGGAAATTTGAAAACCGGCAATATTAGCAAAAAATGGGACAGCAGATTGACACGATAAAGGGATAACGAGAAACTTAACTTCGATAATTTGAAAACCAAATAAACTCATGGTGGAAATAAACATAGGAATGCTGAGAATACTGGCTAAAAAGGCAAAATTCATAGTGGAGACAAAGAATTTTAAATATAAACAGCTTTCCTTCTGAAAACATTAAAATGCAAATTTTATGCAGAATACATTGATATCGGAATAAAGCTATTTGACATGTGTCTGTAGCTTCCGCCGAAAGGATTAGCGAATTAAATGTTGCATACGATTGAAATTATGTCTGCATATTCCAAGACAACATATAATTGACACACTTGTCGGATCGTAATTTATTGTATCGACCCAGCACCTTGTGATTTGAAGCCAAATGGAAAGGAACCGGAATAATCTCCACAAGATATTTTGACAAGCTTTCTATCAATTATGGTATTCGTTAGCAACATATAATAATCTTTCCTACTCTTGCCATAAGGCGTGAAACTATTTAAGAAGGAGATAGCCGATGACATCGACCACAGTGCTAAACTGATACGAATCGACCCTAAAGCGACGAAAAGCGGAATTTTAACTCAGAACTTAAACACGAAGGAAATCCCGATAAGCATTGTGTGCGGGGTGCTAACAATTTTTGCCATGTGAACACCATAATTAGAGTTGTCCGTTCTACTATAAGCTCAAACATGGAATTCGGCGTGGAGAGACTCGTAGCTTACAACAAGTGCAGTGTTAAAATAGTACCTATTTTAAAGACACCCACAGATTAAATCATAAAGACGACCTTAGCGGAATTTTAACTTAGAACCTAAAGACGTATGAACTGCCGCTAAGCAGTTTTGTCTGGTATGCTAACGATTCTGCCAACTAGGCGCCTGAATTTGAATAATGGTATTATGTCCATAACACTTAGAAAAAAAAATCTGTAAGATAATACCAAAATATCAACAAAGATGTCTGACTACTAGCGTGGATAGGATCCAAGACTGAATTTTATGATAATGAGCAAATTTAATAGAAGTAATAAAGATTCATATAGTGGAGTGTAACATTATCAACAGAAATAAAATTATGAAATAAAAATCTACACAGAAAATATAAATGATTTTATTACGAAAGTCATGGAAGTTTATTTTCTCTCTTGACACCTATTTTTTAAAAATACTATTATAGCACGTTTGAAATCAAAATAAATATTTTGTTAATGTTGCATTTAAAGAAAAATTATATGACTAGTACAAAACTGGATCATTTCCATAATCTATAATTCTATCTAAATTGTTTTCTTATCTAAAATCTTATCTCTCCTTTTCTTTCTCTCTTCTATTTCTCTCTTTCT
>NC_068985.1:100656788-100658278 GCF_001194135.2 Octopus bimaculoides | reverse complement strand
TATATATATTTGAGAGAGAGAGAGAGAAAGAGAGATAGTGTATGTAAATCACAGTATGTGTGTGTATAATGACTAACGCATGCATTCCACAATTCTCAACCGATTTTAACCAAACTTTATACACGCATTACTTATGTCCGTCGGATGGTTACGCACTGTAACATTTTACCCAGAAGTTCCGGGTAAATGAACAAACCTGGAAAACGGTGCTTTACACGATTTTTCTAATCTTTGTATGTGAATAGTTTTATTTATGTAGGGTCTTCCATACTTTTTGAATCTATATGGTCGTATATTGGTATTAAAGAATATTTTTTTATGGTTTTCATATTTTTCTTTTAACTTATCATTTATTTATATTTTTCAATTATGTGTTATTACTTGCTTAGATAATATAATGAAAGTGAAAGAATGTTGTCTATTCATTTCTTTCGACTGTCTACCTGTTATTATTTATTTCTTTATATATTGTAATTGTGTATTATTACTTGGTTAGAGAATATTATAAAAGTGAAAGGATTTTGTCTATTTATATATTTCGATTGTGCACCTGCCAAGGTGATTAAATTGACTAGGAACGCTGTACGCGATTAATATCCAATAATAAACAATCTTAATCATCGTATTCAAACTACAATAAACATAGGCAAGGTTATCGTTACCTATTCTGATGTATTTGAAAGGTGAGGTTCTCATCCCTCTCTTCTATTTCTTGATAACTTTATGTACCAAGCTATGTGTTGTTTCACTTTACGGATGCTTATTTACTCATGTATTATGATATTTCGAACGTGACGTCTTTTCCCTGCGAATCGCTAAAGATTAAATGCAGTGTTCGTGAACTGAATTCAGAATATTCATATCTTCATTTTGCGTTACCTGAAGTCAATTTCAGAGTGGGCGTACACTGCAGGCACGTTTTAAAGACATTATTTTAACTCTGCATTTTGAAGGCGGTATTATATTGCGATTTTTGAACGTACCAATCATACTTCTGAAGGAAAAGATAGCTCCGTTTCCCGTTGTATAAAATAAAATCGCAGAGGGGAAGTTTCAACAAATACCTTCAATTTCCTAACATAAATTCTGTGGCTGTTTCTGACAAGAAATTTCGCTTTCATGTAAAACAACTATGTGTTGTACTCATTATCCGTAATCTACTCCCCAAATACTTCAGTAGCTCTGATTAGCATCGCCTTCAAACTTAAATATTCTATGATCATTAATACGCAAAGATCTCCACAATAACTAACATTCAATTTCTTGGATTTCGTGACTCACCCATTATACTATTTAATCCCGAGCAACGCCGGGTTCGCCTGCTTGTATGTATGTGTATATATATATATATATATATATATATATATATGTGTGTGTGTGTATATGTGTGTATGCATGTATGTATGCATATGTGTGTGTGTCTCTGTGTGTGTGTCTCTGTGTGTCTGTATGTGTGTGTGTGTGTCTATGTGTGTCTGTATGTGTCTGTG
>NC_068985.1:100648606-100656778 GCF_001194135.2 Octopus bimaculoides | reverse complement strand
ATGTATGCATATGTGTGTGTGTCTCTGTGTGTGTGTCTCTGTGTGTCTGTATGTGTGTGTGTGTGTCTATGTGTGTCTGTATGTGTCTGTGTCTGTGTGTGTGTGTGTGTGTGTGTGTAAATATATCTTCATATACATATCCAATTACACGTTAAAGTATATTTCTATTCTGAGACGCAAGTATAATGGAATTTGTTATAACTTAACGGTTTACAACATGAATTGGAATAAGGCACCAAATAGAGTGAAATGTAATTGGCTTCGAACACCCTTCCCTGTGTTTCTGCGTTATCGTAATAACTACTTTCCTACATGCCTGGAACAACTGCACGCAAGCACTAATTATGTCTTTACACGGTGAGTATTGAATATAGATTTTGTATTTCTTCTCTGTATATGAGTAGTTCGTGTATGAATTGTATGTCTTCCTTTCAGTGAATCACGAAATATCTTCTAGCCTCAATGAAACGACGTGTTTTATACACCCTGTAGAAGAACCAATAAATTTCTATTATATCCTATTTTTAGACTAGCACGCTTCAATTCCTTGAAAACATATATCAAAGCTTCACTCCTAAGATAATGAATAACATTTTCTTACTGTGTCAAAAAAATAGATAGAAGACTTGACTGAAGTATAAAATTATTTTACTCACTGCATTTTTCGTATAGTAGAGCTTATTCTATTAATATGAGAAACAATACCGTAAACTAACCAACTCAATATGAACATAACTCGAAATCGAGTGACCTGAAGTGTGTACGTGGTTATATACTAAATATCAATACCGAATTCGATACGTGCAATAATTCAGATATTCCTGTAGAACCAAAATTCGTGTCAAGGGAAAGTAATATATTGTAGTGTTGAAGACATTGCGCTATCAATAGATATGTCAAGTGCATCATTCAGATTAACTTACTCGGTATCCTGCAATTCATCTCATTTTTATCCTTAAATGAATTTACATGATTAGTGGATCTGGTCCCTCGAAGACAACAACGCTAACTTTGGTATAGAATGTGATGAAATTAGTATAGCTACGCCATATAGAATAGGATGGTGGCGAGCTGTGACAATGGTTAAAACGTTGGCAGAATGGGTAACACGCTGGCAGAATGGGTAACACGCCGGAAGAATGCTTAGCATCATTTAGGTACTGAGTCCAAATGCGGCATTACGTTCTAAGTTCAAATGCCGCCGGGGTCGATGTTGTCTTTCATCCTTTCAGGATCTATAAAATAAGTACGAGTTAGACAGTTCAGTCGATCTAATCAGCTTCGCCCTGCCCATAAAATTGCTGGACTTGTGCCAAAATGTGAACTCAATATTATACATTTTCAAGCTTAATATTTACGGGAGGGTAGTATATGCTGTTGCTATCATTTTGCAAAATAGTCAGCATCCAACAGAGATTGAGTGAGCAGTAACAATATGATCTGTGTAGGTGTTATGTTCCTTGCAATGAACACACGAGAGCAGATTTAATTATCTTTGCCTGGACATCCCCTATGTTAAGTGTTCATAACGATGTATATATATCGACGTTATTCATATCCCAACAAGGTCACGTTACTCCACTCCTCATTGTGTGGTTGCAGGCAATTAAAATGATTCAAGATGTTGTCTGCGTAATCTAATCAGACGTATCACCATGAAAGAATATTAGTTCCTTATTTTTTCTTAGTTTCTTGTTTACTCAGTTAACATTTAGTTTTGGCATTTTACGGATTTTTCAAACATTTGCTTGTTAATCCAGTATATGATTATGTTACTAAATTTAGATTATCATAACATATGACATGTGAAATTCGCCTACATACTACCATTGAGCATCAGAGAAATGAAAGAAATAAAAGAAACTGGAAAAAGAAACTTCGAGAAAGAAAACTTATAAAAATTTACCTGTAAAAGATTGTGAAATATATATTTGCATCCAAAGAAATGATTATCTCGCCAGAATTACAAAACCAAGCGGCAGAAAGTGACCAACAGTTATTGCTATAATGAAGGCGGACATAGCTTGCGATTAAAGCACTGCTGTAAGGAAGCCTGTTTTCAAGGCCAACATAGATGACGTCTCTGTAAAGTAATCTTTTCCGAATCTTATAAGAATCAATTAATTTACGATTCACCTTTCAGCGTTATGTGATGGGCTTCAATCCTTAATCAATATTTGAAGGTAGTGCTGAATTTACTCTACTCTACCGATTGTTATCGGTTATTCTCAGGTTTTGGATCGATATGGCATATGCGATAGCATACAATAATTCCTTGCAAATTCTACCTACTGTGAAATTAAGTATTTTCTAACCACAAAGATTCACTTAAACAGCAATGCAACAAAATTAATTCTCATTGAATTAATTTTGTTGCATTGCTGTTGAGATTTATTTTTCCCTGTGCGAAATGCCCAATGAATAGTGCAGGTGTATAAAGAAAGAAAAACAGATACAGACTTCTAAATGGTGCTTATAACTGAAAGGGCTAAAAGGTAATTGAAGAAAGTGCCTCGGTTCCAACACCATATTGCATTATTCTAAGCAGGGCTTTGACTTAGTTATATCGTTCAAGACAAACCAGTCTGCATCATTAAAATTTGTTATAATCTTTATTTTGTTGGATTGTTATAACGCCCATTTCGGTATAAAATATACTTAGTAAAACCAGTAAAAACACGACTTTCTCTCACCACCTACTACGTACTCTGGTACTACTGTTTACTTATAGTGTCTAGGTTATTCCGTTCTTTACGTGGCAGAGGCGTACCATTATTACTAATTCTATAAAACACTACCCTTTTAGCATTTTCTTAAGGAGTGTCGTTTTTTGAACTAATATTTTTTTTCTTTTCATCCCATCTCCCTTTTTTGAGCAATTATTTTCCTACACTTTAATACGTTTGCATTTGGCATCTATTTTCGGAAACTCTGAATGCTTTCTTCTCATCTCACTTGTACGCCTGGGTTCAATCACCTGCAGTGGCGCTGGAACTTGGAGCGTATCGTACAAATATCCCATCGGTTCCTTGAGCTTATTTGCTTTTCAGAAATCTCTTTTTGACTTGGTTCCTGTATCTCTTTGCCTTTTCTACTTTTTACCTAAAGCATCAAATTGCTTATGCAGTTGGTAATTACACCATCTTCCCAACACTGCTTTCTATTCTTGTATGCCCTCATATACACCATTCAATCAACTTTGATGAAACTTGCTGTCTTTTCTTTTTTTTCTTGCTAGATAGCAATTTATCAAAAACTGATGTTACTTCCCTTGCAAACATCAGATCCGCTGGTGAACTACCTGCTGGTGTATTCGGATTTGATGTCACACATTACACTATTAAAATTTGTTGTAGAGCTACCTCATTCGTGACTTCCTTATTCGACTTTCTAAGGGTTCTTTTGAAGGTATCGAGAAAGCGTTCTGCCTGTCTGTTAGATCTGGAATGGCATGGCGCAGTAGTTACACGTTCTACCGCGAACGTTTCACACAATTCTATAAATTCGCTAGACACTAAATTGCGTTTCATTGTCAGACACCATCTTGTCTGGGATGCCAAATCTTGCAAAGAATTCGTGTAAAAATTTTCTCACATTTGAAGAGGTTGGTTTTTTCCACTTACAAATTTCTGACCATTTCGAGAAACTATCAACTACAACTAAGTAGTGAGAACCATTTAAAAGTCCAGCGAAATCCATGTGTAGTCCCGACCACGGAACATTTGCTTTCGAACAATATTTACTTTTTATCGTACGCAATGTTTCATTTCGTTTTGGCTTGCATACAGGTGTTCCACTCTATTTTACTGCAATTTTTTGTTTCGGTCCCTCAGCTGCATTTGAACATTTGACTGACCCAACTATATTTCCACACAGAACACTTATGGGTGTATCACACAGTTTGAATAGTTAAATCGACTCTGTGCCGAATAGATTAAGTGAATATTTTAATATATGTATTTTTGCCGTTTTCGTTTGACCTCAAAATGTTACATTACATCCGATTTCAACGAAAAAATATAACCTTTTTTCTGTAACAACACGTGCTGTCTTTGTAGGTTTAATTAATTTTGGCTTTACTTATAGCGACTAGGTTATTTCATTCGTCACGTGAGAGGGGTTTACCATTATTATTAATTCCCCACAACAAAATTATAGCTCCTTGGTGGGATGTGTAATTAATACATAAAAAGAACTGACGACAATAGTTGGAACACAAGGATACTAATTATCGAAGGTACTTCCTCTAATAAGGAGGTGCCATGTATTTGAAGCAACATCTATAACATTCTACACGGCTGAAATTGTATTGAGGACGAATTGTAGATCAGTGTCCTAAGGAATGAAGAAGGAAACTGAAGACATTTCATCTGCGATGTAGCGGAGACAAACAAATGAATGACGAATACTGAGAGCAAGGAAACAAATTTCAATTATCCGTAAAGGATAATAGCTGCAAAAATAACTGCCGGAAAACAGCAAGCGACAATGTAGGTTTACCGCTTTGCACAACAGTAAGGAATGAGTTATACTTCTCTTAAAAGGGTTAAATGCATTAATTATATTGAGTTCCTGTCAGTGTTATAGCTAGGCAGATAATATCTCCAGGAATTAATTCGCTGGCAACAATTTTCAAAGGAGTCACTGACTCGAAACACATTAATAGCCACGCTGGATATTAATTTGATCATTTCGGTAGATTTGTCCAACTTACTAGTGGATATATTCCATACCATGTCACCTACAGCTAAGCGTTCACTCATCGTATGGAATACAAATGGTTCGACACTTCTCAGTGAAGTGAATGGATACAGTAACACATGCCACTTATGTAAGGATTTGCGGCTATACGAGTCATATTTTCTGTACGCTGTGCATCAGATATTTGTTCTTTCCTGGTTACGGATACACTTTGCAATCGTTACAATCAATATCCCCTGTAAATTATAACTGTAACAATGTATTTGACGCATTCATTTCATTTACATTATTTCAGACGTATTTCATTTTGAACTACAGAATACTGTTTAGTACATATATAATACTCTGTCATGTTTTTGCGATGTACGAGTAAAGCACTTTTAGAATTATTCACTGCTTCAAGAGGCAAAATTAGCATAACGACGAATCAATCATTTCCTTGTGTCTTTGCATCGTCCACAGTTGCATATCCATCCCTACGTGAAGGTGGTAAGCTGGCAGAAAAGTTAGCACGCCGGGTGAAATGCTTAGCGGTATTTCGTCTGCCGTTACATTCTGAGTTCAAATTCCACCGAGGTCGACTTTGCCTTTCATCCTTTCGAGGTCGATAAATTAAGTACCAGTTACGGACTGGAGTCGATGTAATCAACTTAATCGCTTTGTCTGTCCTTGTTTGTCCCCTCTATGTTTAGCCCCTTGTGGGCAATAAAGAAATAAGAAGCGTTAGCACGCCGGGCGAAATGCTTAGCGGTATTTCGTCTGCCGTAAATAAGTACCACTTACGCACTGCGGTTGATTTAATCGACTTAATCCCTTTCTCTGTCTTATTTGTCCCCTCTACGTTTAGTCCCCCGTGTGCAATAAAGAAACAAATAATAATCTATCTAGATAATAAGAAAAGATACAGAAAGTGTGGATATATGAGAGAATGAGTGAGATGATTTACAACTTTGTTTAACCATGTCTCTTTGACAGAAATTCCTTTGACCAACATACTGAACATTATTTTTTTTGTTTTGTGTGTTGCCTTCTTTAATAAATATCTATACACACACTTACATATGCAATACACTTTAATTGAAATAAAGTTTCCTCCAAAATTAAACATATCTAATATAATAAATGTGAATGTCAGTGTGTCACACTTTTTCAACTTTAATAAATCCATTCTACATCGATTCCAATAAGCAACTGATACTAACTTTATCGCCCCAAAAGGATGAAAAGTAAAGTCGACTTTGGTGGAATTCGAACTCACAACCTAACGGCAGGCGAAATACCGATAAGCTTTATCGCCCGACGTGCTAACGATTGTGACAGCTCGCTGTCCTAATATAGTATGATAATATAATATAATGATATAATAAATGTGAATGTCAGTGTATCACACTTTTTCAGATTTACTCCTAGGGACTGTAGCCCAACATATCAAACCATTTTGGAATCAGGCTGACTATGTGAGTAAATGAAAATTATTCTGGTGCGAATCCGGACCACAATGCTGTAATTTTGGATTCCCAAGCTTTCATTACTGTAATTGTTTCCGGCGATTTTCTTAGGTGACATTTTGCGACAATTTTTTTGTAACATAACAATTTTATAAACTAAAGGCTAACTCTGTGAGTAAATTAAAAACATTCCAGACCGGACCTGCAATCCTGAAATTTTGGATTGCTATGTTTTCATTACTGCGATTGTTTTCCACGATTCTTTTGTTTTTTACATGATATTTTGCGACGAATATGATCATTATTGGCATATGACCCTGGAGGAAGCAATTACAAATTCTCCAAAACAAGTCAGGTAGTCAGTGTTATATATTTTGCTTCGATGAATTACAAAATACAGTCATGCGGACTTACGACATCTCTTTCAATGCTTATAATGACCCTATATAATTCTACGTTCAGAGAATTACGGGGTTTCAGTGGGTGTAAATATAATTTTAGCATAGTTTGATATAACACCGCTCCTTTCGCACATTTCTGCTTTGAGCTAGTTTGCACCTAGATGTACCAGAATGAATACTTTCTATTGGCTTGCCTGTAGCAATAATGTCTTTTCGCCAGTAAATTGTGTAGTGAATGTTAACAGAAACAAACGTTTGTCATATAAGACATTGTGAGCTAATTGTGTATATATACGTGTGTATGTGTATGTGTGTGAGTGTTCATGCATACGTGTGCATATATGTATGTGTGAGTGTCTTTGTATCATATTATATCTGTGTATGTGTATGTTATCTCTTTCTGACCTCTCAGGTATTTATTACTCAGAAATGTTTCTTTGATTTGTTGTAATCCTAGGTGCATATACTTATAATTAGATGAGATGTGATGTATCCTGTCGAATCTTCGCTAGTCTTATTGCAACATCCTCCAATCCAAAGCATACACCAATACTGACGTGTCGATGAGTGAAAGTAAATGGGTCCCTTTTACATGTGTAAGCTCTTGTTAAGTTTCGTTCATTAATTGTGCTAAGTGAAAAAGTTTGCACTATTTTGGTATCTTATTGGCTTGGTTTTCTTCGTCAACTTACAACGAAGGCAGCTTAGCATACAAAGCAATCGCCATCGGGTTGCGCCGTTTGAACCCACGTTTGTACCATATCTTTAATTCTACGCTAATACGAGGGTTTGCTCTTTGAGGTGAACAACTCCTTCACGAAGCTTCCACATCCTCTTGGTGGATGATGCATCGGGAACGCAGGAAGTGAGTCACAGATCGGAAGAAATAATAACGGGATGGACATAATATCTCGCAATCCTAACGTGCGTAAGCAGTAGTTAAGCTACTGTTAGTTTCCGGAACATTTCGCTAAGCATGGGCGTGTCGAACAGAAGGTGAAGCGGATTCTCTGCATCTTCTTTGAAATATGAGGTGATAATTCGCTATGAATTCGTTATGGACGGTTGTACCATCGATCCAACCTTTACTCCGAAGGCCTAACGCGATTGTATGTCATTGCACGGTACAGAAATCTGCTAATGTTCACCGGAATGCGAGAGCTTCCACAGCAAGCATTGCCAGCCCTCATACCGCTTGAATGTTCCGGAGTTACTCCAGGAACTGCAGACAATCGAACTGATGACACACACAGCATATAGGCCGGACCTGGCTCCCTCGGTGTTTTATTTCTTCCGATCGCCGGCTCACGTCACTGCGCTCACGTTGCTTCATTAACCAAGAGGAGGTGGAATCTTCATTGAAGAAGTTCTTTGCCTCGAAGAAGAACTGTTATCAACTTGGGATCGAAGACCTGGCAGAAAGATGGCTTCAAACAGTGCAACGTAATGGCCTCTACTTTGAAAGCCAGTCTTCTTTTGTAGTAAGTTGAAGAATAATTCACCAGAATATACGAAACTCTTCGAGTCAACACTGTGTTTAAAATCACAACATAACTTATAGATTAAACGAAAATAGTTGTAGCTTTATAGTCATACACAAATCGGTGTATAGAAGATCGGAA
>NC_068985.1:100647564-100648171 GCF_001194135.2 Octopus bimaculoides | reverse complement strand
TTTTTTTCACGCTGACTACTTGATAAATTCTTATAAAGAATTTATCCTATATTATATTATAAATAAGTAGAATATATTCAGTGATGAATATTATTCTGTATAAGCACATGTTACTGAGATGCAACCGGATAAATTCAAATCTCTCTCATGGATATATAATTATGAACAGAAGTAATCGTTCTGTGGTGGCTACATCGTGGTATGTTGATTCTTGTTTATTTTTATGTGTCTCGACCATACGTGTACTGATGAACAAAAGATGCAGATTACTTCACAGTTTTTTTCTGTATTTGATTGAGAAACCAGTGGTTTACCGTTAAGTTAAATGTTTTTAAGAGATACATTTTGAAAGCTGCATTCCCTCGCTTTCAGTAAATATGTTGCTTATTTTTTGGTAGTTTTTGACTTATTTAGTCCCTCGAAGCGTGAGGCATTACTACAAAATTATATATATATGGGTAAATGTTTACATGCATATAAGCTGGACAATTATTGCATAATCATATTTATATTAGGATAAATTAACCAATGATCGAAACAAATTATTACGAGAACTGGAAATATCTAACTCACAATTGTCTAAATCTATCAAAGCTTCATATATATA
>NC_068985.1:100645707-100647351 GCF_001194135.2 Octopus bimaculoides | reverse complement strand
TATGTATGTATGTATGTATGTATATATGTATGTATGAATGTATGTATATCATATTTATATATACTTACGCACACATATGCATATATATGTATAGATATATAAAAATATATGTACATGTACTGTGTGTGGATATATATACATACACTTTATATTATATATAGAGAGAGACAGACAGACAGATAAATATATTCATATAAATACATAAACGCATACACCCTAACAACTAACACACACACAAATGTGTGTGTGTGTGTGTGTGTTTGTGTGTGTGTGTGTGTGTGTACATCAGCTGCATTATAAAATATCTGTGAACGGCAAATTGAAATATTTCTAAATACTCAATTTGCCTTTTATACTTCCACTCACTTTGATAACATTTTGTACATAATTTCATTACAGGAAATTCTGTTACAAAAAAGTATTCATTAGTGATTTGCTAAATGTATATTAAATATTGTACTAAATCTAATATTAACTCTTAATGAGTATGTTTAGTAAGTCATTAAAATATTATATAATTTAATATATGATTATGTAATTATTTCATGCATTTTCAGTCTATTGTGAATATAATTTTGTTAAACTACATTGTTACCATTTAAAGCAGTATCATTGTACATCTATATCCATCAATATTTACTTGAATGCAATACGCTTGCACAGCCTATATCAGCACACACACGCACACACACACACACACACACACATAGACACACATACACACCACACATACACACACACGTGCACATAGAGAGTCTAATATACAAATATAAACATTCATCCATACAATTCATTTCACATTAACGTAAGACGTTTTCTTGATCTATGACTTATTCAAAGTATAGAATGTAGGATTCGCCATTTGTTTTAAGCACTGTATGTTTTATGGAGAGAAGTCCAGTAAAAATCAGCTTAGACGTGAGAGCTTAAAATTGTAGATTTAATATTAATTACGAAAGAAGCGCTCCATATTTGATTTTAGATAGAATTTAGATTGAAGATGTGCGGTTATTGGGATCGATGCAGAAGAAATATTGAAGGTAGAAAGAGCAAAGCAGGGATTGAACAGATTTAGTAGATTACGAAAAAGCCGCATATTTTCATATAGCAATCCTATAGGTACGTATACATCTGTGCATCTATTATATACTCAGGTAATAATCCATGCAATCGGTTTATAGTGAATGGTATGTAGCTACATAATTTAAGTCTTTTACTTCTAAATCGTATCTAAATTCCCATAGCCCCTAACCGTTTAGGTTTTTACAGTGACAGTGAACATGGCAGCAATATAAGGAGTCAGTTTATGCTATTGATTGGGAAAAGAAGGTGGGGATATCTTCTCAGTTGGATGGTCAACAAACTGTAAAACAATGGGCGCGAGATTCCGTCCTACTTTTTTATCATGTTAATAGTATAGGAATAAAATTTTCATTCTTATTGTTATTTAAATCATAATTTGGTTATATATTATGCAAATATACTTCATTTGTGATTTACGGAGGTTGTGTGCATAAATACACGTACCTACTATACACACACATGCACACACTCACACACACAAGCACACACATACACACACACACACACAAGCACACACACACATGTATATATATGTATAAATTATATATATATATATGTATA
>NC_068985.1:100642591-100645343 GCF_001194135.2 Octopus bimaculoides | reverse complement strand
CATTACGCACACATACATTTATAAATATGTATGCATATATGCAAATGTAATCTATGTATGAATGTGTGTATGCATGTGTCTATGTATGTGTGTTTGTATGTATGTATGTATGTATATTGCATCATTTTATTTTACAAATGTTGTCTGTGATATCTGAAAAAAAAAACGTAGTTCGACTTTTTTACGTTAAAGTTTTTGCTGCATTTCTTTGTAATATATGAGTCTATGTCTTCAGCGTTGATACGTTGCAGGATTATTTTTAAGGTTATTATTATTGCGATTTCTTATTATCATATAATGTCGTCTGACATATTTTCAGATTGTTATTGGACAACGTTACATGTTTTCATTCTTTTATTTTACTTCTGTTTTTTTTTAACATTCTTCCTCCTAAAATTTTATTCCAGAATAGTATACTATTTCTTTAAATATCGTTGTCTACATATTTATTTCTTGTTCATTTGTTTCCTTCTTTTTTAATTTGAAATCATGTGATTATATCACAATTGTCATTTTCTTCTTGTTCTTTGTGATATTTGCAGCTATGGTCTGAATATATATTTTTTTTTTTACTTCCAACTCTACTTCAATGTTATTTTTACTTATTATGTATAGCAAATTTCTTGTTGTTTAATATTTGAGTGTTTGTCATTTCGATTTAATATGTTTAATGTAGGTTACGTCAACTTGCATTAGACTAACTTCATATCATGTTTTTCACGGATCTGGTTTGTTTTTGTCACGTTAGAGTGGAGGTGTTATATACCTAAGTAATGTCATATTTTGGTTTCATTTTTATATACATTACGATGAGTCTGTTAAATAATTGTATATTTTCTTATGGTTTTTGTTGTACATATTTCATAACTGTACACTCTAATAATGTTTTCTTTACCTAATATGTTTGATGGATGTCATCTCTTCTGCTTTTTTTCTAAGATTTTACATACTATTATATTTGCGTTTATTCTTTACACTTATCTACATAGCTAGATATACAATTTTCTTTTTCGTTTTCTACAAACACATTTCTCCTGAACAAATTACGAACGATTACCAGCCTGTCTTATACTGAGGCAAAATTCATCTATGACGTTATTCGTAAGATAATATATTTTGTGCAAATCACATTTAATAATGTGTTTATCATATGTTTATGAAAAATTTTATTTATTAGTTATTATATGTAGTCAATTTTAATATTAATGTGTTAGTTTATAGTTATTAATATGCTTTTTTTTTACAAATTCATTAAATTAATTTTATTGCATGAATTGCTTATTGGAGTGTGTGGTCATTGCTATGTGAACTTATTACATACGTGAGATTTTCCGCACGGTAAGATATTTGGTTATGTCTTAACACATATGTGAGGTTCTTCTTAAGATATGATATTTGGTGCAAAACGTGATTTAGACGTTATTTGTAGGAGTTTTTCTTCTTCTTCTTAAGAAGGAAACATATTATAATTGTTAGTGCTTACACTTGCTAACTGCCTACTTTAAAACAGCATAATTTGAAATAGCTTCCTTGGTTTTAAACTTTATTAATTGTCGTTAGATATATATTTCCGGTCGTTAATTTTCAAATCAATTGGAATTATCATACCAGTTGTGCAGGGATACTATCTTTAATGCACACGATTAGAGTTTATCGATTAAAATGTTCTGGTATGTCTAATCTAGCTTTGCATTTCAAAGAAAATCCACAGGCAATGACTGTACAGCTACAAGCGCATGGAAGCAAATCCAACTTGATGCAGAGATTTGAATATTCAATGACGTTCCTGACGAGATTACATAAAGAATTTAGAACAAATTATTGAATATTTATTAAATTTTATGTCATTCTATGATTATTTGAATGCGATATTCCGCAGAATCAGCACATATTCGAACATATATAATTGCGAAATTTTTAAATAATTATAAGTTCTGCAAATAACAGTTTTGTTCTACAATTCAATCTCTCGAGCCAAGAAATTAAACGAATATATCCATTGTTTGAACGTCAAAAATGCAAATTAATTTTCTGATGGATGAAACGGCGGTTGATGATTTGAGCGTGCATATTTTAATGGAAGTGTGAAAGTGTTGAATATAACGCTTGTTTTATTGTTATGAAGATTTTAAAATATTCACTCTATAGCAAAGTTTATTACATAATGAAATCTACATATTACGATATAACTATACTCATATTAACTTTACTAAGAAAATAAAACACATTCTCAAGGTCATAAGATGTGCCAAATAATTCGTGTACGATTTTGTACGATCAGTGGTAAAAGCTAGGTGATCACATTTTATCTTAGTCGAAATCATGCTTCAATGATGACTTACATTTATAAGTAGGAAACAGCACGAACGGATTCCATTGATTCGAACACCAGGAAAATTAGACGACTCTAAAACACATGATACAAACAAGCCAATCGAGTATAAACTCACATATAAACATATATATACGCGTACTTGCATGCCCATTTGTCTGTGTAGTAAGAAGCTTGATTCCCAACCACATGGTTCCGGGTTCAGCCCCACTATGTGGAACCTTGGGCAAGTGTCTTCTGCTATAGCCTCGGGACCACGAAAGAGTAGTGACTAGGTTTGGTAGACATCTTGTATTGGGGATGGTCATGTTGCCAGCTTATTGGCTAAACTGGCAACATGACCATCCCCAAATAAAACAATATCCGTTTCAACACACGATTTCAGATAAAAAATCTTGCAAAACACACACACACACACAC
>NC_068985.1:100636731-100641339 GCF_001194135.2 Octopus bimaculoides | reverse complement strand
TATATATATTTGTATACATTTATGCGTGTGTGTGTGTGTCTATGTTTGTCCTCCCGTCACGGTTTGACAACTAGTGTTAGGGTGGTTACGTCATCCACAATAAGTATCAGGCTTAACAAATAAGTACTGAAGTTAATTCATTCAATTAAAATTTAAGGTAGTGCTAACCCGACCGCAGTCAAATGACTGAAACAAGTAGAAAATGAAAATAATATAAATTGGACATATACTTTTTGAGAGCAAAACATTTCACTTTCTACACTGGAGGTTTATAGTCTGAGCAACACGTATAATTTAGTAAAAAACAACAATAGTAGAAAAAGCAAAGATTAAAATAATAGATATTTCAACACAGATGCGACTCCGAAATTAGTTTAGGCAAAGACCAAGAAAACTGACTCACTCTCCGTACCAAAACTATGAGAGTCTGTTGGCGAGTAATGGCACCTATTAATTGTACAGTCTCCCCCTTCATTACAGAATCTGTATGATTGCATAAATGAGGAGGACCAGGTGGTGAATCGGTTAGTTAACAATTGTCGAAAATAGTAGAAACAAGACAGATGGATAAACGAGCACAGATTAAGGACATGGGAGCAAATCATTGTCAAATAGAGCCACTTGCATCCATTGGCATTCTGGGGTTCGTATTTCTATGAATAACCAACAATAAATTCATGGATTGTTTACACTACTTCAACACTGTGCTGCATGGAAAGAAGAGGTTTGAATTTACAGGCTGTTTCTAAAAAAAAAGTAGGCTAATAAGTTACCCGTTTCAAATTTTGGCACGAGTCTAGTAAATTTCTGAGGGGTTAAATTGATTAGATCGATTCCTGTGTTCAGCTGGTACTGATTTTATCGACCGCGAAAGGATGAAAATTAAAGTCGACTTCGGCAGAATGTGAAATCAGAACGTTAAATCAGACGAAATGCTGCTTACCATTTTTGCTTGGATCAGTAAAAATCTTGTCAGGCTACCGTCTTTTTAATATATTAAGGCTCTAATAAATATTGATTTCAAATGTTGGCAGAAGGGCAGACATTTTGGAGTGGGCTTGTTATTCAATTACATCAGCCAAAATGTTCAACTGGTATTTATTTTATCAACTCCGAAAGAATGAAAGTCAAACTCGATCTTGGTGGAATTTGAACGCAGAACGTGAAGACGGACGGAATTCCACTTAACTTCGTGGGAGGGGGTGCGTCAATTGTATAACCCAAGAACATCTCTGGTACGTAATTTATCATCCTCGAAATGATGAAAGGCAAAATCAACTTTGGCAGAATTGGAACTAATATATTTTCTACTCTAGGCACAAGGCCCGAAGTTCTTTGGGGAAGGGGTCAGTCGATTAGATCGACCCCAGTTCGCAACTGGAACTTAATTTATCGACCCCGAAAGGGTGAAGCGCAAGGTCGAACACGGCGGAATTTGAACTCACAACGTAAAGACAGATGAAATATCGCTAAGCATTTCGCCCGGCGTGCTAACGTTTCTGCATGCTCAACGCCTTAATTTGAACTCATATCGTAAAGATGGATGAAATGCCGTTAAGAATTTTGCCTGGCGTGCTAACGATTGCGCTGCCAAAATAATTTACAACTAATATTCAACATTCAAATGGGGAAAGGGGTTATTTTCTTCCCCGTTCAGCACCTGGAGTACGAAGGTTGTTGTACCCGGAGTTAAATGTAATGGAGTTCCGCAAATCTTCCTCCTTAATGGAATATGGGACCTGAGAATATGAATCATATCTATATGTATTTACAACACAATGAAGCCGATGCAGAGAGAGACAAATATAGATAAAGAGACAGACAGACAGACAAAGGGAGAGAGATGGAGGGAAGTGATGTAAATATTTTATGTGTACCCGAGGTTTCCTATATAGAAAAGACTAGAGTTGAACTTATTAAACCAGATGTAGCTACAAGACTTCGAAGACATCATACTAAACTACATGCTAAAGTTTTGAAATGATAGAGTTGGATTGATATGAAATTTACTATAGTAAAATATACAAAAGAGATGAAAAGGAAAAAAAGACAACAGATAAAGGAAGAATGTTTATAAATATAATGTTATATAAAAAAATATAGATAAGAGAAATAGGCCAAACACAGACATACAAATATTGAGGAATTAATGAACTATACAGAACAAAGCACACATGAATGAATGAATAGGTTACAAAGCAAAATTATTATAGACGTATTAGATTAATACTTAAAGCAGAAAGAAATGTAAAAAATAAAACAGTAATATGTATCAATATACTCGCTGTTCTAGCAATAAACTATAGGTATAATATTGCCTAATATAATAATAACTGGATGCTGAATGATTTAGCAAGACTAGACAGGAAAACAAGAAAAATAATGTCTGTATTTAGGATACAACTCCAAAAAGCCGACTCGGAAAAAAATCATATTTACTATTATTATTATGAATACAGATAAAGACTATTGCAACGAGTGTATTATTATAACATATCTACTGTAGAACTACAACAATATCCAGTATAGAATAATGAAAGCCAATATAAATAACGGCAAAACAGGTAGAAAAATAAATAAACATGTTTTCTCTCTCTTCAATGCACAGCAAAAATATAAAACAGAGGTTGGTGTTACAGAAATATATCTGTGTATGTGTGTGTGTGTGTATGTGTGCGTGTGCGTGTGTGTGTGTGTGTGAGTGTGATTCTGCGAGGGAGAGAGCTGAGCAAACAACAATAGAATATATTAACAAGTAAAGATAAAAAAATTGCTGGTTGACAAAATGTAGTGCTAACTTTGACAGAAAGGCACATTGTTGGCCAGTTCCTAACAACATGGAGTAGACCAGTAGTAGACAATGTATAGACAGCAGTTTTCGTTGGGAAATGCAGTAACTAACTTGCAAGCGAGAATATGTTTTAGTCGTGGTTTACATCGCCGCCATTGTGTTCCCGAGAAACATTTTCCATACGTAATAATACGAGTTCAAAATATTGGTTTCAAATGTTGACACAAGACGAAACATTTTAGGGCAGGGGTTAAGTCAATTGCATCGACCCCAGTACTTAGCTGATACATCTTTTGTAGACCTCAAAAGGATGTACGGCAAAATTTAAACATGGCGTAAATTGAACTCAGAACATAAACACGGATGAAATCCAGCCAAGCATTTTGCCCCATGCGCTAATGATTCTGTCAGTTCTAAGCTTTAAAGTGTTCAAAATATATTGCTGCAAAAACATAGTGACTCAATCAGTTGGCGTGGAAATGATTGGCAGACGTTACTGCCATACCTAGACAGTTTATCTAAAAACTGACAACGCAACCTACGCATAGCAACGGCCAGATTTGCTGCTCATCGCATTTATCCTCACCTAAACCACAATAGAATGTAATAATTGACACTGCATCGAATTTTTGGACGTCTTTACTCTCTTACAGTACTTTTTCCGCTATCTATCCACACAGTCATACTTCAATGTCATGCTGCCTCATATTACAATGTAGAGGTTGATGGAGTTCATTTTTTAGTGTTATTATTTGATGTGCTGCTTTTGGTGATGCCATATTGCTTTTGTTGTTACATTTAGTATTCTTTTATGACATTTGTTTCAGTTTGTGTTTCTCGTTATATGCTTTTAAATTCGTTTCCCATTATCATTTTGGTTTTTCCTTGTTCTTAATATTGTTATGGGCTTATTTATGACAGTTACTGCTTTGTTCGTTTTTCCTTTGGCATCTAAACTATGTTTACGTTCATCTATCTATAATGTGCCGATTGTCATTGTGTTTTCCTCTTAGTCCATCTGGTTATATTTCATGATGCTCACATATTCCTTTCATTCCCTTCGTCATTTGGAGGAATTTAATTATGGAGGATGAATGCAGGTCTATTTGTATCATTTTTGTTCGAGAGGATACTCCTATAAATCTTATTGCCAGTATAATGCTCTGTGTCTCTTTCAATACCTTGATGTTGCTTTCCATTTCTACTGCAACTACTGCTGATGTTACAGTTGCTTTCAGTTTACTCACAGATTTGGTGTTCATAGCAAAACACTCTACCCATTTATTACCTGAGCATAGAAAGTCATCTTGCTGGAAGTGTCATCAAGTGCATCACTTGGCTATCCTGACTTCCGTTGCATCTCTTGATACTTTCGTAGTGCAAGAGCACTGGAATCATGTGCATGCATTCACGGACGATGATCGCAGCCCATCTAATTTGGAGTTTCGACCACTTATTACTGGGGTTTATATCATTAGATTCATAGGGAGTGTCTTTATACTTACGTCACGTGACCTAATGTTGAATGATTACTTCATGGCTTTTATATTTTGGAGGGTTCTTCATGTGTGCATATCTCTTTAATTCCTGCTTTTGTATCATAGCAGCATGGAGATATCGAACTCCACAGTACCTGCATAACTTTCATGTATACTGTAGTAGGATAACCAGTCGTATTGAGCTTTCTACTGGAGGCACATAGCCTAACGGTTAGAGCAGCGGACTCGCGGTCGAGGGATCGCGGGTTCGAATCTTAGACCGGGTGATGTTTGTGTTTATGAGTAAAACACTTAAGCTTCACGCGGCTCCGGCAGAAG
>NC_068985.1:100632567-100636529 GCF_001194135.2 Octopus bimaculoides | reverse complement strand
GGAAACCGGCCCTTGTGAGCCAGGCATGCTACGAGAAGGAACAACAACATTGGTCTTTCCGTATTTTAGAGTCCTTCATTTTATTCTTGTCCTGTTTCTGAGAGCATGAGTCAGGTCTCGCAAATTAATAAATACTTTCTATTTTTACCAGAACTTCGCCTTTTTTAAGAAGCAATGTGGTATTAAGATCAGTACGTCCCTCGTAAGCCATACTGTGTGCTTATATAACTTGAGATGATAGTATTCAGATGTGGTTACGACAGCAAAGTTTTTGGTTCTGCTAAGAATTGGCTAATGATGGCTTCAATGCAATTTGTTTTTTTACTCTGGTAACGTGTTTGTCAGTTATAAAGATTGTACAGTCGACGCCGAAAGCTTGGAATATTTAAAAAAAAATTATAATTGTTCTGCCCAAGTAAATTTCGATTCTAATGGAATTTAATATAAAAATTCTAATTTTCCATCATATGTTCCAAACTTTTGGCCGTGACTGTATTTATGCAGAGGTTTTGCTACAGATCACATTCACATTGCGGTTGTTATTTTATACTGTTGGTGGCATCGAGTAAACTTTTCAGATATAATGGTCCTTGTGATATTTTGTGCGGTATTACACCGACTAAAACAGGTGGCGGTAGTGTTGCTCTTATTATCACAGCTTGTTATGTCTATGCAGTTGCAGTTGTTGACGATGCTCTTGCTATTGATAGCTGTATTTATTTTACTGTTTGTTCCTGTTCATAGGTTTGCTTTCGGCAATGTTATAGCCTCAAAATATCTCAGAATAATATTCTGAGAAATTTCCATTTCTACAGTTTCTTGTAAACAAACAACAAAAGATGTCCTCATTCAACAGACCTCTTACTTACCTTCAGTGCTTTTCTTTCTTAAATCGTCATCCAGGTTGTTGACATCATTATATACGGTTAGCTTCTTAAAATAAAATTACGGTGTAATGTAACAGTGCTTCAGCTAATAAAGTAAACGCCGATATTTTGAAGCAAACATTTTTATGAGTATATTGTGAAAAGCATTCAACGTAAAAAGAAAATAATATTTGTATCTGAGGAAAAACAACTCTTTTATTTCTCAAATGGTCATTGACTACAGCTTGTGTTACACGAACAGTGATAATAATTATATTTTGAGTACAAGGCTAGCAATTATGTTAGGAGCAGATTAAAGAAGGCAAAGCAAAATTAACATTCGCAGAGTTGGAACAATTATTGCTAAGTATTTTTTTCTGATAATCAATCGTCTCTTTTAAATCGATGATGATAATTATGACAATCTAAAATAGAACTATGGCGAACATTTCCAGATTAATTATGATAATGTCATTTTAATCTAATTCAGTACATTACTGGAACTTTCACTAACCATCTCTTATAACCAATATGTAAGATCGGCTGTGTTTGGAAATGATATTATGTACAATATGATACAGCATACTGGATCAAATATAATCTCCATTTAAGAGACACGTGTGTTACATAATCTTTCCTTCTATAAAAACTTAAATAACTAAATATATGGATATTTTGTAAAATTCAGTTGCTTCAGTTTGTCAAAGATTTCCTATAATAGGAAAATAGAACACAAAAAAAATCACAAACTGTAAAATATAACGAAGAATGTTAACATAGCATGCGCCTGCGCAAATTGCTAGAAGTATATAAAAAAACAAAATGAACGCAAAAATAATGTTCAGGATAAATGCGAGGACCACTCATTGTCGACTGACATTTTAGTAGTCATTGTTGAAAGTTTGGATATTGATAGATATTATACATTTGATATATACGGAAACATTCGGCAGAAGTGTAGAATTAAATCAATATATGTCTCTATACTTATATATCATTTCCTATGCGTATACAGACATTCGTAAATATATGCCTCAATGAAAGCTAATCAAAACGGTCGTATTTTTGTTTTCCGTTATTTTTGTTATGTAAATTCTTCCGGAATTGCGCAAAGATTTATGGTTGCTTTCTTTTTTTTTTTGTCTGCGGTACGTTTTTTTTTTTTTTTATATTTCATAGAAAATTTCAAAATATTATATTCGAGCGATGTTATATTTTGTAATTACTTTTATTTTCTATTTTAAAAATGAATCTTTAAAAAAATGGCCAGTCAAATTCTAGCTTTGTTTCCTGTTGTACGTAATCTACTTACTCATGTAAATATATTTTCTATTTCCTTAAAATAGACACAAGCAAAATAAAAAAAAACACTTATTTATGTAATAATACATATAGAAAATGTCTGAAAATATCTCATAGCCATCATGAATTATAAAAGAGCATGAAGTGTTTTAATGCAATAGGTTAGATTTATGATAAATCTGTCCGCGAACACTAAGACTTACCTAATTTATCTTAATTTATGCTGATAATGGAAAACAGAAGGATACTTCGGTAGCCCCATACATATATACATATTCTTCACGCAAGACAACACATTGTTTATTTGTCTCCTTTTTGTTTTTTCCAAAGTTGTACAGTTACCTTCTAAATATTTTTAAAAGTTAGTCTTCCTTTTCTATACGTTTTCTGTTTTTTCACCTCGGCAAAAGTTATCTAAATGACAACATTGTCTACTACAACATTGATGTCGTTGATAACAGTTTTTGTTAAACTGCAATGTTACAAAACTTGAAGTGACACGCACAGACTCCCAATCCTACGCATGTAGAAATAAATGGGTTTTGTTTACGATTATTTCTATGAATTTCGTAAAAGAAGATTAGCTCATCGGAGAAAAGCTGTGTTTGAAAGCAAATTCGTAAAAATAGTTGTGAGAATAGTTGTATTGAATAGCTGCATCAATAGTTTTCATGGCTGCATCAATATGGGTTCGGAAGTGTTAGTTTGCTCAAATCATTTGATTTTTATCAATTTTTGACGTTGTGTTGGTTATGGGGGACTTGTGATAGGAGTGTTGATTGACCGCTCTCTAGACTAATCGCCATATGTAATAGTCCAATGTATTAAGGCTTTGTGAGTTAGGAGGCCATGTATGTGGGAGAATGTGATCATAGCGACGGCAGATGTCGATTGTCCTAGTCTTATGAGACGGTATACAATCTTGTGGGAATATGTATGGTTTTCTGCTGCGTACACTTTCTATCCAGGGCCTCAAAACTTTTCCCAGACATCTGTATTGACAGCAACATTGCTTCCTAAGCTTTGTGACAAAAAAAAAAAGAACACGTGGTGGCATGATATCTCCTTCGTTACTCAACACTCCCAGAACCATCAGACTTGCTGTCAACTTAGTAAGCATGACCGTTCGAATCTCATTCTTTTCTCAGCGTAACCATCTGTCATTCCTTCGGTTACTGTTTCGGTTATGATCGAAATTTTTCTTATAAGAGAAAACCAAAATTATTCCAATCTCTTGGTGTTTAAATTTCTTCAGCAAGCATTTTGCACTGTTAAAACAATTATCTATTGTCATATCCAACATAAACCGCCCTCTCCGCATCACATACGACAGCACCAGATGTTCTCATGTATAACTCTTCTGGTGGTGCATTCTGCAACCTTGGGTTCTATTGACTATCAGATTTTATTGATTATTTGCCCGAATCTTTGTGCGATGTTATGTGTTCCGATGGTATTACACACTTTTGCTTGTATTTAACTCTCGTGTTGTATCCATGTCATCTGCGTGGAAACAAGGGATCAGGAAATTTTCTGGAAGTCTTATATCTCTGTATGACTATGCTGCACATTTAAGGCGATGATCATTTAGTGAGTCAACCTCTTATCTCCTATTATATATCTGAAAATTAAGGTAAGAATAATAATTTAAAGGAAACTTAAATATCTTAAAGAATTGTCCTCAAAGAACTCACGCGCGCACACATATACACACACACAAACAACGCAGACACACGTATATATATATATACACACACACATATATATATATACATATATATATATATATATATA
>NC_068985.1:100630861-100632048 GCF_001194135.2 Octopus bimaculoides | reverse complement strand
TATATATATACTAGAGAAAAGGGATAGAGAGAAGGGGATAGCAAGAAGAATGAAATTGTGTAGTATACAACGCTGGACTTTTTTCCAGGAAATGCCGAAATGATTACATAAGAGTAGAAATAATTCCATGTAATAATACATGCCCCCACCCTCCTCTATGCAGAAAGATTGACAATTAGTTAATTGACTAGCATCGACTGAAATTAAGATATGAATATGATGCAAATTGATATTAATTTTTGAAAATTTTTCTCACCAAATATTAGTTCATATTTATATGTATAACATGATATTTCGATATTTTTAGTATGTTGCCATGAAGTACTAGCATGCGCTATTTTCACAGAAAGTGCTAAAATGTTCATGTACTGAGTTTTATAATAAGGTGGTTGGAAAATTCACTTGTATTGAAAGAGCTATTAGGATTATTGTTAAATTTGTTTATACTGTGTGGAATCACGTATTCCTTCTCAGTAGCACGGAGCATGCGCTTCGTATGTTCTTTGGTATCGCAGTTTTTTAAGGGTTGTGTACAGACACACGCACGTAGGTACGCGAACATACATTCAAACTCGTACACATAAAAGCACGCTCATACACATGATATAAAAGCCTGTAAATAATATCGTGTAAATTTCGGGTCGAGGAATCCTTTGGCATAGAAAAAGTCGGATTCTCCGTCTATGAGACTTTCTGGACAAAAGGAAGTCGAACCCAATATTTACAAGTTCGTATAGTATCTATGTTCTTCGAGATTCAGTTTCAAAAAATAGAAATATTTTATCTACTCGTCTTTATGTATTCTTACGACGTCAGCTATATACATGTACTTATTAATGTGTGTGCGTGAGTGTGTTTGTAGAGAAAGAGAGAGATAACGAAAGGGAGAGAAATAGCCGTGAGTCTGCGCACTAGCTGGTATAAATACAGTTATATATACGTGTGTATAAGTAGATATTCTTTTACTCTTTTATTTGTTTCAGTCATTTCACTGCAGCCATGCTAGAGCGCCGCCTTTAGTCGAACAAATCGACTCCAATACTTATTCTTTGTAAGATTAGTACTTATTCTATCGGGATTTTTTGCCGAACTGCTAAGTTACTGGGACGTAAACACACATACAAGCATACTCACACACAAGCACACAAACATACACACACACACACACACACACACACATATATATA
>NC_068985.1:100625969-100630772 GCF_001194135.2 Octopus bimaculoides | reverse complement strand
ATATATATATATATATATATATATATATATATATATACGATGGGCTTCTATGGGTTTCCGTCTACCAAATCCACTCACAAGGCCTTGTTCGGCCTGGGGCTATAGTAGAATAATTGTCAGACACATGAAAACTTTATTCAAACAGGGATAAGCTGTGTGACAAACATGGTCATTTGTTTTAAATATGCTATTCTGGGGCTTTGGTAGAAGTGAGCAACCCCCAGGTTTTCGCCGTTAGATGAAGCGCGAAACTTTCGTTTTGCTAAGAGAATTTCCTGACTTCTTGTGCATTCGGGCATAACTATTTCGATTAAGCTTAAAATCACGTACACATATAACCATTTACAGATATAGAAATGTGTGTGTGTGTATATATATACACATATAAGGTGCTTCGTACATTGGATGTATCTAGAAAAGAAAACCATTTAATAACGTTGCATAAGACGATTTATTTGGGAATTGCATACGTGCTACACTATTGTAAGAGATAAATGTAATTAACATAAAATGATAATACAAAAAACAAATCAGGTAGTATAAAACATACCGAAACAATGTTTCGCAACTATGCAAGAGAAAAGTTAATAGTAAATAACAAACAAAACGAGAAAAAATACATCAGTCATCTTGGAAACAATATGCTTAGATCTTACATAATAAAAGATTTGATGCTATTATCTAAAGAGTGAAAAAGAAAGAAAAAAAGCTTTTAAAAATCTTATTATCTTTGCTCACTCAAAAAAGAAAAAAAAAATAATTCAACATATACAAATATATAAGTAGCTGGAAGAAAAAAGAAAGAAAGAAAGAGAGAAAATTAACTGCAGAAATGATAACAATGAAGTTAATGATTGTTGTATAGTGACTAACAAAACAACAACATCCACGTCGAAAACGACAACATCAATGAAGAAGACGGCGACGACGACGACTACGACGATGATGATGTGGAGGAGAACACTACTATAGGCACAACTTTTTTGAAGGGAGGGGCTAACCGATGATTTCAGCAATCCCGGTTACCTTGTACATCCATGCAATAGGCGAACCGTGTACACTAAGCAAGAGGAATCTGTATCAAATTGTCGGGAGAGACAAGATGAATATATGCATGGACATTAATTACGTAAAAATTATATTAAGGCATAAAAGTGAATATACCCTTATAAAGGAGTATATGCCAAACCCAGATATTTAAAAGTAAAGCATGTTTTGAGTAGTTCTACATATGAGTGATGAATAACTAGTTAGGATATATTATATTATCGCTTATCTCTTCCGCTCTACCATCTTAATACCGTAACTTGAACAGCCAGTTGATGACCGCAAACGAGTATGGCTCCCTAAAATGTACCATATTTTTTCTAATGTTTTTAAGCAGTCACGTGCCGAGGGATTTGCCATGTGTTGGTTATTCTAAGAACGGCGTGACCCCTTCTCTTAGGAGATTAAGGAAGCTCCTTTTCAGTGTGAGAATGCAATTTCCTCTCTTTATAGAAGAAACGCTTCCCTTAATATAAGATTGTCGCCAGAAGGCACATCGTGAATCTTTTCTTTAGGTGAAGTTTTTTAGTTTGTCTTTCGTTTTTTTTTTGTTTTTTGAGGGGGAAGAGGAGGAATTGACATTTTTCGAAATTTTGTCCGAAAGAGTTTGTAATGAACCATCAGTATCCATCAGCGCTCTTCTACGCAACGACATGAGGCAAAGAAATGGTGAGTGATGGATTAATTATTTTACGTTTCCTCTTGGATTTCGCTGTTTCTGACTCTTTCATCGAGATTTCCATTCCACTGTCTCCATATAGTCACTGCTGGTTTTAACTAATGAAATATGGATCTTGGCTTCTTGCTCATATTCCCGACCTAAAGACGTAGCGCCCTTCTCCAATGTTTTTGAAATAGAACATTGAACGCTCGAGAATATTTTTTATAATGAATCATTTCTAGCAGAATTCCCCGAGTTTTAGTGATCTCAAAGTTATGTCACCAAAAGTTTTACAAATGCTGTCACCTGCCCACATTGCGACAGATGTGATTCACCTCATCGTCGATAACCCTTGTTGTGGATGTTTTCAATCCGTCCGAACTACTGTTGCTAGTTTATAACAAGTCAAGACTTTCAATTGAAGTTGCGCTATTTCAGAGTTTGGAGATTTTTGTTCCACATATCAGCAAGATAAGTAAATACATTCTGTTTTCAAAGCACACAAAAGGCCCCTGTTATTTAAGCGTGGCACACGTGCTTAAATAAGCACTTGGTTCCGTGAAAATATCGTCAAACATTATTGCTCTCTTGTAAATGTTCCATATTATGCAACATTTTATTGAAAATATCGTTGGTCGATACGAGATTCCGACCTAAGTTCGTAATATTAACATTTGACGATGGGTGCAGATTCAAGTGCGGCTGTTGTAGATGTTGCTGCCGTTACTGGTTTTTTGCAGAGTTTGTTTTGTTTGTGTTTTTTTTTCTCTGCTAGAATACTATGAATATCTATTTATTCTTGGGATACCACGTGGATAAATATTATCATAGTTGTACATTTTAAAATGTTCTGTTAAAATGATTTTCTGTGTTAAAATATTCTATTTCTATTTTTTTGTCTGTTTCCGATATCTGCGATATCTAAGATGTAGTTTTCTATTTCTTTGTAAGCTGTGAAATTTTGTTCATTTATTTTCTTTCAGATTATTTTAGATTTGTTACACCTAAGTATCTTTACAAGACAGAGAAAAAAATATCAATGTGAAGTAAAGCCGAAACACTTGAAAATGACACATGAGTTGAGCGACTCTCCACGACTGGGTAATCCTTTGGATGTGATATAATCCTAGATTTAAAGAATGTATTTCGGTCTTAAATCAAGTAAAAGATCAAATAATCAGAGTAAACAAATACATATCTTGTTAGATCGAGTAACAACAGTATTAACAGTACCGGCATCAGCCAAAATTAAAAAAGAAAATAAAAATAAAATAAAAATACAGCAACCCAACAATAAAATTACCACAACAGATGCAAATACAAACATAACTGGTTTTAGTTGAAACACCGTGTTAAAGAGTTGTTGTGGCTGAGATGAGATTCTCCGCCTCTATTTTCGCTGGAGTAAATTTATTTCCCCATTCCGAAATTGTGTCTGCTACCTCAATCAGAATGTTATTTTTATTTTGTCGTTATAGAATTTATACGCAGAGAGCCTTTAAAAATATTTTGCTTCTACATGCGTAACACCTAATTTATCTGCTCCGGATGCTTTCGTTTTAAGGTTTTCTTTAGAGCCTCTACAAAACGAATCCCTGAGATTTTTGTGCCAGAGTATAGGAAAGCAAGCCCATGGTGTTCTCTCCTGACCACATAACAGCTCTGTGTATCATCTTTCTGTTCTCTTCACATTATTTATTGCATGTAATATCAGAATGTTTGCAATGAGAACTTTGGACAGAATGTGTGAAGAACGACCCACCACCTGTGGTAAATTCTCGGGTAAACTCTAAAATATCAGGATAAGTTTTATCAATATTTAATTTCATTTAGACCTTTTTAATCATTTCGTAGAGTTTTTCCGTTGCGTTATGTCAGTCATCCTAATGCTGATGAACACCATAATTTCGGTCGGATTTCCTCCCTCTTAAAATATGATCGTTTTCATAAAAATCGCATCATACCTTGCCAGAGAATTTCTCATCTTCAAGACACACACATCCATTTATTCATATCATTAATCCTTTCATTTCATCTACCTGTATATATGTTAGCGCGCGTGTGCATATTTGTCAGTCAGCCTGTGTATTTGAACAGGTATATTGGTATCAGCTGATAAATCTTTCGAGTTACATTTTATTCCGGTGTCTGAGAAAGGCATCTGCCTTTACACTTGTATTAACTTGACGTCTTACTTTCAACAGCGTTGAAACAAGAGCATCATCAAATAGTGAAGTTGATTTAACCGTGCTGATTGACCATTGCAAATATTAAATACAGTCATTGACCTCCGTCAGTGAAGACCAAATAAAAATCAGTGGAAACCAAAACAAAGAAAAAAGAATATATCATGTGGAGAGAGTAAGTATGATGAGGATTTTGCTTGTCAGTCCACAATTTCTCCATCTCTTAAAATATAGGATGTCTATAAATTACCTTCTGGATTTGAATTGTAAAGTTTTACAAATTGTAAAGATATTTTATGGAAAACATATTAATACAATGGAGTATGAAAATAAAAGTAGAACAAGTGGGCAATGTGAATTGCATTGTTTATTTGCATATCGTTACGTTATGATTTCAATTTATTGGAAAGACCACGTTTTCATCTATACTCTTAACTGTAAAAGCGCATAACGTTTTCTTTTACGTTAATGCTACAGAACTCTTTGTGCAAGAATGTGCAGTAGCAGTTCAAGTTCCGTTGAATTCAATTTAAGATTACACCTTCGTACAATGGTCGATAAAATTAGCACGGTGACTATCAGGCATATATTTTTTTCGAAGAGAATTTTTTTATTAAATATGTTGTTCTGTCGATATCGAAAGCTATTAATTGTCATACTGATGATATTAGCCTCTTGTGAACAGTGACCAAACCAATGCAACGTAGAGTCATGCAGTCTAATGTTTCCAGATATACTTCATAGAGGCGTAGGAGTGGCTGTGTGTTAAGTAGCTTGCTTACCAACCACATGGTTCTGGGTTCAGTCCCACTGCGTGGCACCTTGGGCAAGTGTCTTCTACTATAGCCTCGGGCCGACCGAAGCCTTGTGAATGGATTTCGTAGACGGAAACTGAAAGAAGCCCGTCAT
>NC_068985.1:100614321-100621040 GCF_001194135.2 Octopus bimaculoides | reverse complement strand
TATATATATATATATATATATATATATATATATATATATATATGTATGTATATATGTATAGATAGATATATAAGTGTTTGTGTTTGCATTTCTGCATCGGTGTACATATATCTGTGATGTATAGGTGGGGTTTCTATAGTAATGTCTAATTATTGAAGTGTGGAAGTGTATTTTATGTATATGCGTCTGAATACGTGTATACAATCGACATATATTCAATGTAAAGTATGTTTATAATTTACTCAGGCATAAACAGGCATCGCCTACAAATTATGTCCTAACATACTTTCACATGCTTAAATTCTACACTACACCTTTTGACGAGTTAGATTTTGTTGAATCAGTATATTTATCAAATTATGTTGTTTGAATTTGTAAATGATTTTGCAATTTGTAGCCGGACGCTAAAATCTCTGTTTAATATTCGGAGCAGATTTCTTGCACATAACGTGTTTAACATGATGTAATACCACCAAGCATATTGATCAACAATTTTTAAATACAAAATTACTCATATTCAGTCTATAGGGACTCAGTGTGTATACTTTCTCACTTGTTCTCTCTCTCTTTCCCTCCCTCCCTCTCTCTCGCTTCCTCCTTTCAAATATTATGTGCGTGCGTGTGTGTCTGTGTGTGTGTGGCGGGGTGCCTGTCTGTTTTTATGTCTATGTGTATTTGCCTGTGTGCCTGTATGTTTATCTTTGTTTTATTTCCTGAATATAAATTGATAAATCCTGTAGAAATGCTGTAGCCTGAAGCTTATGCGAAACACCCACACGTTCTCACCACGGATGCAGATCTACTTGTGCACACACATTCACACCCTCGCAAGTACAGCTACACTTACACATGGAAACAAATATATGCACCTGCACCAGCGTATAAATCTTTTCCTAACATTGATTCCTTTTGAGGTCGCCCTGCGATTGTCTATCTCACTGCATATCTGTATATCCATCCACATAGTTATATTTATATCGTCATAACTATCCCTTTATGTAGTTCTATAGATAGCCTTTGTTCTTCTGTTTTAGTCATTCTCTTCACTATTTGGTTCGCTCTGCATCAACCGTTTTCCTGCTACACTCTCTTAACCCCCAAAATCTTCTGTACGCTTTTCCCCAATCCCCCGATTCACCTGACACAACTTTTCCCTTGTCCAGAAATGCAAGGTATCGCTGTGCGTTCTCTTTCATCTTGTTCTCTTTTTGGTCTTATCCTTTTACTCAGTTCTTCAACTGAACATTAGTGAATTTACCGTTTGTCATTTTTAAGCTCCTGGTTCGTATAACCATTTTTTTCTTATATTAAGTTACTCGTTACTCACTTTATAAAACTTACGTACTATTTTCCGCACAAATGGCCTTAATTTAATTATTTACGTTGCCTGACAGGATATATATATATATATATATATATATATATATATATATATATATATGCATACACACGCTAATACACGACTTATAATCCCCAATCCAGTTCATACAACGACTGGGGTATAACTAGTCGGTATATAGCACTTACTCGATATTACCTGTATCTTTGGGGTTTAGTTAAATCCAATACCCTCCTCAACCTTATATATATATATATATTAAGAAAAATAAGAAAATAGAGATAAATCAGTTAATATTTATATTTATTAATTACAAAAATAGACATGATTCCTGACAAATGTTTCGATGCAGACTTTAAAGATTTTACTTAAAATAATTCAATCATAATAAAGTAGAATCTCGTCAGAGGTAGAAAAGAATATACCATTATGTTTGCATGTGTTGAGTGTACGGGACATTTCAGTTAACTTGAATATTTATTATGCCGTATATTTTTTACTGCGCTCCGTACAACTTTTCCTAATTTGTCGTTCAATCAAATTATTCCACTGGTGTCTTAAGGAATATTACTAGCAGACAGGTTGTTCTATTTATTTTGGCATTTAATCAACTATCACAACTGTTTTACTAATTCCAAGTGCGTGTAAGCTACAAAGGCAAGAAAACCTTTGTAATGCATAATGTTTCTCCAGACAATTTAGGTAGCCTTTCTGAAAGCATCTGTAGTTATTAACACCATGTTTTGATGTACGAGTGGAATTTAGCCAAAGGAATTATTTATATTTATTATCTTGATTTGAATTAAGTGTCATTTACCAATATATAACTATAAAACGATGTTCTCTCATTCCCCTACACTTTATACACCACAGGTAATACTTCTGGCCCAATCGTTAACAAATGATATTATAAAAATATTCTGTGAGCAAAAATTGAGTGACCAAACGATAGCAATTGCTCCTTTTTTCCGTTTTACAACAACGAATTTCAATAATACTCCTGAATCGAACAATTGAGATAATTATGTGTACTTCAAATCTGTTCCATCAGCATTAATAACCGAATGAGTCCAATATCCAAATATCGTCGAATATTCCGAAGAAGTTGCGTTAGTGTCTGACTATTTCTGAAGAGTTGGTGTGGTGCTCACGATAAGCAACGGAATTTTTCCGAGTTATATACGATTATTAATATAGCAACTGATGAAGGCTGGAGGGTATATCAACCGAGACGTTAACAACAAACAAGATGAGGACAAATATCCGTCAAATGTACATAGTGTATCCCTTTGGAGGCTTAATAATTTTGAGATAACTAAGTTGAAATTCTGCCGAGGTCGACTTTACCTTTCATCCTTTCAGGTCGATAAATTAAGTAACAGTTGCGTACTGAAATTGATCTAATCGACTGGCCCCCTTCCCCCAAAATTTCGGGCCTTGTGCCTAGAGTATAAAAGAATTTGTTTTAAATAAGTGTGGTTACATTTGCAATGTATCTCCCATATATTGGATGCAAAGCTAAGTGCATCATTTGTGTGCCTAAGTGTGAAGGGTCGATTGAGAACTCTTTAAAAAAGATTTCCATTCGGCTTCAATCGACCTCATCCGTGAACCCTGAATCACTCAACTCACGTGCGTGCTGCATCAAAATCTGCTAAAATGACACTCTTTATACCAAACAATAAATTTCTTGCATAGGTAGGTCATGCTAAACTTTAGGATGTAACTAACATTAACGCAAAGTATATGCTAGAAATTCAGCCGTTACATCGTGACGAATTTTCTTATGCAAGGAAGTGATAATAAATTCATTTCTAGAAATTTGGAATTATATACCTTTAAGACAGCGGCAAAAATAAACTTAATTTTAGTCTGCCCAGAAGCAATACGTAGACACAATCTGCAGTAAATCGAGGTGTTTATGTCACATTTATGGGAGATACATTGCAAATGTAACCACACTTATGTAAAAAGATTCTTTTATACTCTAGGCACAAGGCCCGAAATTTTGGGGGAAGGGGGCCAGTCGATTAGATCAATCTCAGTACGGAACTGTTACTTAATTTATCGACCTGAAAGGATGAAAGGTAAAGTCGACCTCGGCAGAATTTCAACTTAGTCATCTCAAAACTATTAAGCCTCCAAAGGGATACACTATGTACATTTGACGGATATTTGTCCTCATCTTCTTTGTTGTTAACGTCTCGGTTGATATACCCTCCAGCCTTCATCAGTTTTCTTAGGGAAATTTCGAAAGTGGGTTCTCATTCCTAACGTATTTTTTCGATGTTATTGCTATTATTTTTATTATTATTATTATTATTATTAAAGTCACTGCCTGGAATCGAACACGGGCATATGGCGTAGTGGTTAAGAGCGTGGGCTACTAACAAGATTCAGAGTTCGATTCAAGTCAGTGACCTGAATAATAATAATAATAATAATAATAATAATAATAATAACATCGAAAATGCATTAAGAATGAGAACCCAGGTTCGAAATTTTCCCAAGACACCCGATAATGGCTGGAGGGAATATCAGCCGAAACGTTGTGTTAACAAACAAGATGAGGACAAATATCAGTCGGATGTAAATAATATAAATAACGTAGCAACTAAGCTGTTGAATACATAGATATTTATTCACACAAGGAGTATTAGTGGAGCATTCACATAACATGTTTACGCAACAACGTGTATTGCGGGCTTTATGTAGTTGTAAAATTATTTACATATACGAGCAGCCATCATCCAGGGGTGAACTCTTTTTTTCTTTTCCCTAACAATTGAGAAAGTTAATATTTAGAGACAAATGACTATAGCTTCTCAAGAGGATAAAATCATATTTATACATATAATAACCGCTACACACGAACAATTGTTAATAAATGTCTAATTGGTGGTTGCAAATCTCTGAAATCTAATATTTTCGGGCAAAGAAACGCATCAGCTGATAAGTACATATGCAATTTGTAACGGAAACAGTAATCATATGCACTACTTTCTATTGTTAAACCTGTATGATATTTTAGTTTTTGTTATTTGATTTCCGGATATACTCTCTTTTACTCTTTACTCTTTTACTTGTTTCAGTCATTTGACAACGGTCATGCTGGAGCACCGCCTTTAGTCGAGCAAATCGACCCCAAGACTTATTCTTTGTAAGCCTAGTACTTATTCTATCGGCCTCTTTTGTCGAACCGCTAGCTTACGGGGACGTAAACACACCAGCATCGGTACTTAAGCGATGTTGGGGGGACAAACACAGACACACAAGCATATACACACACATACATATATATATATATATATATATATATATATATATATATATATATATATATACACATATATACGACGGGCTTCTTTCAGTTCCCGTCTACCAAATCCACTCAGAAGGCTTTGGTCGGCCCAAGGCTATAGTAGCTGACACTTGCCCAAGGTACCACGCAGGGGGACTGAACCCGGAACGATGTGATTGGTAGGCAAGCTACTTACCACACAGCCACTCCTGCGCCTACATTTTAACAAAGATATAGTACATTTTTTAGAAACCAGATGTTTCTTTGTGGGAAATATTCGAATAATAATGAAATTAAGATAATATAGATATCATTTTAGACATACATATTTGTGGTGTGAGAGTTAAATATACATTCATTTAACCACCTGATTCCTATGTGATTGCAGCCGTTTCGCGACCTTCTTCATGCAGTATCAATTTCAGTTGAGTAACTAATAGCCGAATCCACACGCTATACTTCTTTTTACATATCTATTTATATCTATCTGATTGTCAATGTCGTCAGATAACATATTCCAGTAAAGAAAGAGACCAGCTTACAAGCGCTTAAAGAATTCATTCTGTAAATAAATTGGAAAGAAATATACCAGGTTTTATGTAAGTCTTCATCGTTGATTTTGTCTAGATTCCTGCATTGGAGTTTATTTATTAGAACCGAACTGCTATTTGTAGGATGAATACAGATATATAGCATTCATACATACAGACTGACTTACAAATAGACATGCGCTACATGCAAAGAGACAAGTAGACAATCAGAGAGAGAACATAGCAATAAGGACACAACCATTTAGAAAATTCCAATTACCAGCTGGAACTCTAAAAGTAAGTAAAAACGCTCAGGGGATTAGTTTGAAGTATGTACACGGACACACTTAGAGATATATAAATGCTTGTATATGTATACCTCCATTAAATAATAACCGTACACTGAATAGCATGTAGGCATGAAAAAAACGTCTGTACACTGATACAAGCCTCTACACACACGCACTCATGCAGTCACACACATATATATATATATATAAATATATGTATATTTATATACGTATGGTTATATATGTCCATGTGAGTGTACGTATGCATATGTACATCTATAGATAGAAAGATAAATAGATAGATAGATAGAAAGATAGATAGATAGATAGATAGATAGATTGATAGATAGATAGATAGATAGATAGATAGATAGATAGATAGACAGATAGATAAGCAGACACAGAGCAAGTATAATAGCTTTTTCGGGTTTAGTTTTTATGTGACTATTAAATATTTCGCTTTCTATATAGGTTGTAAACTATCATATCTAAGTAATTGAAATTACGTTAGTTCGAGCTAAACTACGTTGTTTTGTTGGTTGATATATATGAAAAGTTATACAAAAATTTAGAAAAGCTTTCGTACCGTGTTTAGCTTTTAGCATGTAAACATAGATACCTATAACTATATGCGTATGTACATATACGTATATAAGTACATACAAACGTCAAACATATACACATATGAATACATGTATATATAATAAGAGGTGCAACAGAAACAGGAAGAAAGAGTGAGAGAAAGTTGTGGTGAAAGTTGTGGTGAAAGCCTTGTCACACTCTGCGTCACGCTAAAATCTTCCCGAGAACTACGTTATGGGTACACGTGTCGGTGGAGTGCTCAGCCACTCGCACGTTAATTTCACGAGCAGGCTGTTCCGTTGATCAAACCAACTGGAACCCTCGTCGTCGTAACCGCCGGAGTGTCACCACAACGATGATCTATCTATCTATCTATCTATCTATCTATCTATCTATCTATCTATTTATCTATCTATCTATCTATCTATATATATATCTATATATATATCAAACAATAAGCAACACGAATTTCAAAAGTGATTGCAGTACGCACGTTTCAATCACTTTTGAAATCCGTGTTGCTTATTGTTTGATTTTAATCACCCATCCTTTTGGGATGTGATATTCGGGTGCCTTCGCATAAGTACCATATTCAAGCCTTGAATCTATATCTAAACCGTCTCTCTCTCTCTCTCTTTCTTTCTCTCTCTCTCTCTCTCTCTCTCTCTATATATATA
>NC_068985.1:100609208-100614104 GCF_001194135.2 Octopus bimaculoides | reverse complement strand
AAAAAAAAAAAAAAAAAAAACATCAGTACACTTTACAAAATAATATCAGTTGAGTTGCGAGAATTTAACTAATCATAAGTCAAAATTATTTGCAAGTAGCTTCTCATACACATTAGTAATTTTCCTGTATGTATTTTATATGTTGAAAATTTGATTTTTCTAAAGTGTAATCATTATCCAATCTGAAACTTTTTGAGTACTTTGTGGGAATTGAATTTTAAAACTGCAAACACTAATTCTTCTTTTTTTAAACTTAGAACTGTTCATGCGTCTATTGCAGAACACATGTATGTTGATTAATGACTGGATGCTGCACTTATTCTGTTTTATATGACAGAATAAAAAAGAACAAGATCTTTAACATGAATTAAATACAAAAACACTATAGATGTAATTAATACTAAATGGTTATGCATGCTTAAGTTTTCAATTAATAGTGTCCAGGTACGCCTGCGTATAAAGTTCAACCGAAAGATGATTCATAGTTTTAGAACAAAAGAAACATTAAGAAGAAAAAAGAATTATTCTTTAAATGTTTTATGCTGGAATCCACAAAGCACTTTTCATGTAGTTCCTGGGCCAACGATAAACAGCAACCAAATATTCTACAGATTACATTCTTCAATCTTAATAAAAAGAAAAGTATATAATACAGTTTTAGATACCTTTAAATAGCCAGAATGTTCAGGGATAGGATATTTTTGATTATAGGTTGTAAACAATTGAGATCTGCACTAAAAACAATATCAACAAAAAAATAACACCAGAAACAAGGATATCTTAAGTAAACAAGGATATCTGCGCAAAATCTTTCTAATTTTAAATCAATCTCCTTGAATCGACTAAACTACAAGACTAAATTTAGTCATGACTAACATTGAACTAAGGCCACAATCATCACGGCAGAGTCGATATATTTTCGTATTACTTTATGTAAATTCATGTAACTTTATCTTATTGATTCCAGAGGATTAAAAGCCATAGACGAAGCAGGGTATTATTAACTATGATCCCAACTGAAGTTATTCATATTTTCGTAAGAACTACGTCTCTAAAGTTGGAGAAAATATGAACGATATCGACCTTATTGCTATATCGGTGACTGTTCCACGAAGCTGAACTCAGAACGTGAACAGCGCTATTTAAATATTGGTTTCATAATTTGGCGCATGACCAGCAATGTTAGTGGGGGAGGTAAGTCGATTACATCAACCCCAGTATTCATCTGGTATTTATTTCATCGACCTCAAAAGGAAAAATTGTAAAGTCGGCGTCGGTGGAATTTGAAACCAGAACATAAAGACGCGCTATTTAAATATTGATTTAAAATTTAGCACAAGGCCAGTAATTTCAAGGGAGCGGGCAAGTTGATTACATCGACCACAATGACCGGTTGGTACTTGTTATGTCGACCCCGAAAATATAAAAGATAAAGTCGACAACGGCAGTATTTGGACTCGGATCCTGCGGACAGGCGGGTTACATAAATATTGCCATTCGTTTTAACCGATGCTCTTACGAGTACGTCTACCCATTTTTCATGGGCGCATTAAATTAAGAATTTTGCCACTATCTTAAAGATATATAACTCCACATTTTTTTGAAACTAATTTATCATCGCTTCCTTGCGTAGGAATAATGACATCAGTCTGAAGAAACACTGAAATAACATAAAACATATTTAGTGCAGTAGCAATTTTGTGTTACCTATTTTACTTTATTTCAAGAACATAACTTAGTTTTAAAATCATTAAAATGTAATATTCGCTCGAATAATTTTCTTGTAGAGAAAATATGATGTTACAGTCCCTCCAGATGGAAAATTATCTGTCCATGAACAGCAATGAACACATACTGACATAACTAACACTAAGTACAGATACAGGGTTTTTGTTTTCAAATTTATGACTGCAGAATATTCTGGAGAACTTCATAGCCTGTTACATACTTAGTAATTAATTCATGGCCCCAGGACGGCGTAGTTTTCATCGATGTGCTTTTAATTCAGATTAGAATGAGTCAAAACAAAATTTTGTAAATGTTTCAAAAATGGAAACGAAATATATCTACCCGGAGTATTAATTAGCACTGTGGCATTTTTGTAGCAGTTACTTATCCCAGGTTCGACAGAAATCACGAAATTATTTAAGAAAGACTAAGTAATAATAATACTACTACCAATAATAATAACAATAATAATAAAATATGGTATTAAAAGATGGGCTACAGCAAATATTCTGCTTAATACCACAGATTTGCTTGTCAGTTGTTTGACCTTAACCAGTTGCGCATGTCTCTTGTTGGCTGATGATATGTACATCTCTGATCATGAGCAGAAGTAGTGGGGGGCATTATAGCCATGTGTTGAGAGGAATTATTTGGGGTTTGAATAATTCACCTTTGGAAACATGGGTGTTTTGCTCAACATCCTTAAACAAACCTTATTCAGGGACCTTTTGAGCTGGACGGCTCCTCGACCTGAAGAAAATTCTAACTGGACCCCACCTGCGAGTTTATGCGCTGTTTATCTTGATATGAGATTACTATGTCACGTACATATGGTTGTGATGCATGTACCCGCTGTAACCTTATCAGACGGGTAGTCATGATGTGTATAATGGGTATTTTTTAATTCGATACCTTGTCTTTATAAATGCTTTCTCACTTTCCTTCAATCATTGCTATCTCATTACATTAACTGCTTAGCATATTTGGCATGAAGCTCAAGGATGGTAGATTTTTAAAGAAATTCTGGAATAGTTTCCTTTTTATTCAACGATGGCCATACCTTCTTGATATAGTAAACTACCACCACGGCATTCTACAATATACGCTTACATTAATTTCTCTAATATTTTCACCATTTTCAACATTATATCTCAATCTTTCATTAACTTACCTTCTGGTATATAATCTAATTTCCATTTTAAATTTAGAATTTTTTTTAAACACAAAATGGATTTTAAATTTGCAATTAAATAAGAGAACAAAATACAGATACAATGATGATGTTGTTTTTTTGTGTTGTTTTTTGTTCTTTTTTGTAACGTAACTCAAAAGATGCCACATTTAATAAACACAATACATTTCATTACTATTATTTACTTAAAAACACGGTCAGCTGGCACAATTGTTAGAGCATAAGAAAACGTCTTACAGTGCCCTGAAAACAACTTAGTTCTCTTGTGTTAGATGTAGAACGAGATAAATGATTGTAAAACCTATACAACTGTGGTTATCAACATTTCATGCAACTTCTCATGTTTGTTCTATTCAAAACCCCGTATAATAGATTGTTTATTGAACAAGGTCTTGCGAAACACCGGCGTCCTACCTAGGCGTATATAATGAGGAACAGATCCATCATATGCAACGTTTTACTCATAAAAACAGGTTTTGGAGAGGAGTGCTGCTTCAAAGCTAATATAAAGCAAATGAATTATGCAGTTAACGTTCACGCTCAACCTACTAAATATGACAAGGGCCTCGCGTGCTACAGGAGAATTGATTTTGATAGAATAATCTTAAATATTATATTTCTAAAAAAAAAAGCAGTATTGTCATTAATAGAATGTATTCAAGATCATGATAAATTATAAGGTAAACAACCATAGAAAATGATCAGAATAATGTTTTAAAGATTTCGAATACACAAATTAATTATGCGGAAAAGAGATACAGAGGATTATGTGAGATCAAGTCACACATGTCGGGTTCTTATGTATCTTTAGAAACACAGTGCAACATGAAACAGAAAATTTCATTAACTCGGCCATGTATTCCATTGTTACAACGGACTACCATATCGACATTTGAATGACCATATAAAATTTAGCAGCTAAGAGCCAACGAGAATCAAGTACCGGCATTGAAAACTAAAATTTAAAAGTATTTAACTCTTATCCTGACAACTTTTCAAGTCGACCATTTAGAAGTGTTGTATAAGGATATACATTGAGATCAGTTCAACTTGAAATTCCATGTTGATTTTTATCATGCAGAGATTGATCCCGTTCATTTAAAAATATATATTAATTTTCACAACTACTTAACTTCGATATGTTAATTTAAACGTTGTGAACTATTGTAATTCTCCTGAGACATCATCACTAACCGACGTTCAGTGTTGAAAAGCACAGATTATATCGGCAGAGGACATTTCGTCAGCACTGGCAGATGAATTTGTTGTATCATGTGATTTCCCTGTAATTTTCGCTTCCGCAGTCACGGGCATCTTAGCACCGAAACCACATGGAAATTCCGTCAAACCGATATAGTTTAATACTGATTAATCAATCGTTCATAAGGCGAAAGACCGTTTGGCTCTGTATAAATTTGCGATTAGAGACGAAAGCAGCCTTTGTAAAAAATGATCATGATAGATGATATCCTGGTTATACATATAAGTTCATTTCTAAATTATTCTCTTTGCACAAGTATAAATGCAAACGTTGAAAGTCTGATATTTATGCGATGGAGAGATTTTGAATTGTCATATATTGTGCATTTAGTATTCAAGTATGTACTCGACAAAGAAAACATCTATTCTTTCTAAGAACTAAGTCTAATCATAAACAATTAAAACTGATGAAAAAATAACTTTCGTCCTTAGCTTATATTTATCCGAACAATATTTTTCTTAACATATTTACATTATTTCTAGGAAATAATATTTTTCTGACTTCATATTGTATTCTGATTAATACATTTTTATAATACATTCAAACTTCAATGGATTTAGTCAAAATACATCTATCAGATGACTTACAAATCATGAGAATTGACAAGGTGAGAGATGTATTTCTTTCTTGTTGCTTAAAGAAACAACAAACGCATTCTTCCGATAAACAGTATAACATGTACACAGTATATCACACGAGTCGTTATGAATATATA
>NC_068985.1:100607766-100609172 GCF_001194135.2 Octopus bimaculoides | reverse complement strand
ATGTGTGTGTGTGTGTGTGTGTGTGTGTGTATGTATGTATATATATATATTATTCTATACATATATACACACATGTCTACATCATATATATATATATATATATATAAGTATGCTTATGAATGTGTACATGAGCGTACGTCTGTGTGAATGCATACATGTTACAATAATATACATATATATATTTAGCCGATATGTTTTTTTTTAATTTTAATATCATCAATTACGTTTATGTAAATGTGCATATGTGTATATGCACACACACACGTACATATATATATATATATATATATATATATATATATAGAGAGAGAGAGAGAGAGAGAGAGAGCATATATATATATATATATATATATATATATATAGAACACACTCATAGATATTTGAAAACTTGTTTACGTATCATTATTTATTTATATATTCCTTTATTATTATCATTATTATTATTATTATTTTTATTATTATTATTATTATTATTATTATTATTATTATTATTAGCATCATTATTATTGTTTTTGTTGTTGTTTTTGTTGTAGTTGTTGTTGTTGTTGTTGCTGTTGTTGTTGTTTGTATTCATTCGGATCAGGCGTCGCTATTTTTCTGTGAGTTACTTTGCATGGATTATTGGTCATTATTTCGCATTATTTTCTGTTATAAGTTAATAAAATAATGACGATAATTCGAATACACATACACAGACACGAACACATACACATACACATACACACACATACACACACAAAACAAGTCGTAGAATCACATTTCTATCCTCCCCTGAATATTATTAAGCATAACCCATTTTTTTTGCTTTTTTCACAATGTATAATATTACCTCTATATTATATTACAGCCAGAACATTTTTATTTTAATCTACAATTTCTTTATTGTGTGAAACACGATTTAGGCAGATGTAAGCTTATTGCAGATAATATGGATGCAAGAGAAAACTCCTCATGAGAATGGATTTTGTTAATGCTGACCTAATTCTATATAAATTCTTACATTTTCAAACTTTGCAAAATTATTTCTACGACTTCTTCAATGAGCCATTCCTATAAATATATATATGTGTGTGTATGTGTGTGTGTGTGTGTCTGTTTATTAAAAACGACGGAGTACATTCACTTTGTATGTAATTTGTTAATCCTGCTATAAAATCGTTTCTTGTTCTAGTCTTTTTTTTACATAAAGTTTACTCTATAAACATCTTGTATCTGTATTTCATAAATCATATCTCCCTCATCCTACCCCTTTCTCTCTATGTATCTTTCTTCCCGTCTCCTTTTCTCTCTCCATCTCTCTCTCCATCTCTGTCTGTCTCTCTCTCTGTCTGTCTCTCTCTCTGTCTCTCTGTCTCTCTCTCTGTCTGTCTCTCTCTCTCTCTCTCTCTCTCTCTCTCTCTCTCTCT
>NC_068985.1:100600211-100607528 GCF_001194135.2 Octopus bimaculoides | reverse complement strand
TTATTATTATTATTATTATTATTATTATTATTATTATTATTATTATTATTATTATTGTCTTTTTTTTTTTTTTCGTATATATATTGAGAACGTAACCGTTGACTCAGACAGATCTTGGCAGTTCTGAGAAATATTACTTTCTGAATAATACAACAATTTTCTCTATGCGAGAAATCAAGAAATTTGGTAGTTGTAACGTTCTTTTCTATTCAACGTTCTGACGAAACATTGTTTAATGATGATTAAATATTCTCTCAGAAATACTAATATTTGATATTGGAAACTTGGGAGAATTAAAACATGCTGCTGAGAAGTTCCATCATACATTTATATTTCAATATTTCTTTCCATAAAAAATTAATGTAATATCATTGATAGAATGATTGCTTAAATTCTCGATCCTTATACCTATTTTCATTATTGGACTGCGGCCATGCTGAGGCAACACAGTGAAGTGTCTAGTCGAAAAAGATTGATCCTTGTACATTTTTTTATGTATGGTGCTTGTTTTATGGCTGTTTTTTTTCCAGAACTCCTAAATCACAGGAACGCAAACACACCCATAACGGTTAACAAGCGCTGGTGGAGGACAAACTTGCACACTCACACACATACATAGATACATACATACATACATACATACGTACATGCGTAGGTATATACGTACGTACATGCATACATACATACATACACACATACATACATACATAGGAGAATCTGGATAAACTGGGATTTTCTGAAAGAGAAATCGACCGACTAATTGGTACATTTCAAGTGCAATCTGTGAGTGGAAAGGTAACAATATGCAAGACCTTTCTCAAGTTCCAAATGTGAAGCCTTGTACCTTTGTTGGCATCCGGCTCCCTCCTCAGTGAAAGATATCTAATAATTTTTAAATAGTTTCTGTCTACAAAATCCGCTAATGAAGCATTGGCGGTCCCAGGCCATGCTTAAAAAAATAGTTGTCCAAATTGCTACACAATGAGAGTGAACCCAGAACCATGAGATCGGGACCCTGTGACTGGATATTGGAATGATACAAATGCCAAAAGTCTAAATATTATTGCTAATGATTCCTAAATGTTTCCTACTAATGGCACAAGTCTTGATATCTTGGAAATGGAAGTTAGTCGCTTACATAGACCACACTCTTCAACTAGTTCTTACTTTATTGACCCCGAAAGAATAAAAGACGAAGCTCGCCTCGGCGGAATTTGAACTGAGGACGCAAAGCCGGAAGAAATGTGACTAAGTATAATGTCGAGAATTAAAAAAGGAACAAACTTTTTTGCTGAGAAATGTTCCATCAATTGCAAGTTATTTTAATGGGAAATACATATCCAATGTACTATAAGTTTTCAACGATAAGTTTTCAGCAGACCTATGAATTATGCGAAGAAGGAAATCTATTAAAAGCAAAATATGACAAACACTAGAAAATAGTTTTGATTGTATATACAATGCAACGCAATGCTGTCTTTCTGATTTTTTTTTTTGGCTAAAATAGCTATAGTGGTGGAATATTGGCCACATATACGATTGGTATTTGATAGTCTACGAGGAAATGGTTAGACAATTCTTTAAACATTCCATATAGAAATACTTCTTTATATATTAATCAATATTTGCTACTTTAGATCTGTCCCAGAAAGTCGAACCCATTATGTAATAATTTATTGGTAAAACTTTGTCAATGTTGGAATGTAAAAATGAAACAACACTAAATACAAATGCTATAAAAAAAACGAAAAATTGCAAGTCTACCTTTTAAACGATCTTATTTAAAACACAAAACTACATTATTACACAATGCTAATTTATTTCTGCCACCACACATATATATATTGCACAGCACAAATTGCGTAAATCCTATACAACATTTTAACATTTATATATCTTGCTACATGTAGTTATCGAAAGAAGTGATCTATCATAAACATTAGAGCGTCAAAATATAATATATTTGCAAGATTACGGCTCTTCACGTTGTGGGTACAACTCTCCACAGTGCTTTAGTGTCGATAAAATGCAATATCAGTCAAGTACTGGGATATGAATGGCATCCACTCATTAATCCCTCTGAAAATTTCTTACTTTGAGCCTAATTTGAAAACGTTTATTGTATACATTCATTATTTAACATTTACGCGATTTATGGAGCAAACAATATTAACATTAAATGCCATTTAAAAACTTATACAAAATCTCCTATCTTTTCTATGCGTTCTGCATTCAGTTTCAGGTCAAGAATTTTTTCAAAGAATGAAAGGTAACTGTATAGAATCAATATTTTCTTTCTTCAAGTAGAATTTGGTCTATGGATTCTTAAAGACACACAAAGCTAACAATGAATGTTAGCCGTGAGGTGGAAAGAAAATCTATAATTTTTGGAGAGATTCCTACGTTAGAGTATATACAAGCAGTGCGGAATCAGCAAAACTAGTGAATCTTTCATCTCCCTCCCCGACGGAGGATTTTGTCTCAAACTTTAGATTTCTCCCCTAACGTCTGTAACTTTTATACATTCAACATTGCGAACTACCTGTAACTAGTAACTCTATTTAGAATTGGCCGACTAAGAGCATCTTATGTTTCAAGTTCTACACTCGGTTTTTCATTTTGAAACTAACAAAACGTTGTTCTATCGTAAGTTGTTTCTTTTCCCTTTGTTTTTTCCCGTCTTTACAGCAAACGTAATTAAGAGACAGATAGACTAAGTGCTAGGCTTGGAAAATAAGTCCTGGTGTTGATTTGTCCGCCTAGAAAATTCTTCAAGACGGTACTCCAGCATAGCCGCAGTAAGATGACTGAAACAAATAAAAGAAAAATACATTAAAAAGATTCGGTCGTACTTGTTTTGATGGTGAGAATTTGTAAGAATTTCTTAGAATATTAGGTACATTTTAAAACTCATATTTTCGTCGATCGTTTCACTGCTGGAGAGAATACTGAAGTCTATGACGATAAATTAGATTGTATGATAATATTGTGATATTGTTTCTGAAAGAACTATGCTTTCTTCATGTTTTCTTTGTTGTTGTCACTTCTAAGATAAAATATGTCGATACGCAGATGTTTTGTACACAAATCATCTTTAAATTGTATAAAGTAAATAGCTAAGGTGACAATACACCAAGAGAAAATATTTCATTAAAGCTATCGAACATATGAGATAGAGAATTGTAAAAGGAAATATGATTTTAGTAAATTAAAAACCAGTGAAGAAACACCTACGTTTGTGTCAAACTAATTATGACAGCAGAAAAATCTCAAGCTTAAGTAGAAACACTGTACCGATACTTTTAAAATATATACTTCATGTTCGCATTCCTAATATTTTTGATTACCATATTTCTCAAAGAAATTTAACTAGTTTGCGTTTATCTCCGAATGTTGATGCGATGCTACTCATAGGTCAGGCAAAATAGCAAGCTTTATTTAGTGACATTTGTTTTCTTCCTAAATAGTCATCCAAAACCCTTTTCCTGTCTATTTAGTATCTTTGGGGTCCTAAGTTAAGACTTCACCATGTAGTAGGCACGTTTACATTGGTTTTACTTATTGCCGTCTACAGGTTGTGTTGTACATAAAAATGCTATAGATGGTGACAAATGAGTAGATGGTGTTGCTGTTGTTATAATTTTTGTGTTTGTCAGAGAGAGAGAGACGTTGTTTTGGAGGTGTTAACTCGTTACTGAATTTTTGAATAGACACAAGATCTGAAATTTATGGGGAGCGGGACAGTCAATCACATTGACCTCAGTGCTAGACTGGTACTTTCATTTATCAACCCCTAAACGATACTATCTCGGTACAATTCGATCATAGAACATAAAGACACGAAATGCCGTTGGAGAGTTTGTACGATACGCTAACGATTCTGTCTGCTCCCCGCCATCAGAATATAGAACACTTCAGAAATTTCCGTGTTATCCTTGCGCATTGGCCATGCTAATCTTCGTTCCAGTCTTAGTATATGTATAGTGGAAGTTATTACAACATAAAATTATAATAATAGTAGAAATTATTTTGAAAACATTATTACTAGCAACACCAACATCACAAATATATTCATTTCATTTTTACGAAACTGATATTCATTGAGACCATACATATTCCAGCATCCATTATACGATATCCATTAACTTTAATCTCTTTAACGCTTTAATTTGCTTCCATCTAACTTGTGCTTTTCCTCATTTTTCAGATTTTACTTACCATTACTGTTTGTAAATTTTAGTTATTATTTTTGCTCTCAGTTTCAGTTACATTCTCGTATAAGTTTCTAATAAAATAGCATTTATTCCACCTATTAACACTAATGATAGATATCTTTAATATAAGGGCCCATTATACAGCATATATGACGTTGATTTGTACCTGTATATATTCCTTTCTCCTAATTATTTTCTGTCTTCCGCCTCACCTCTATTTTCTCTTTATATATACCTACCATTTTTTTCCCCCTGTACTGCAATTTATTATTTTACATACATCTTAATTTCCCTTTGAAATGCATAGCTCTCTTCATCACTTTATTCAGTATTACTATATAGTTCTGCCTCTCAAGATGAAACTGTAACACAATAATTAATGAATCAAATCTTCAATATAATTATATATTCCAGTCTTCTTCAATACAAACATTTTTCTTTTTCAATTTTTTTTTTCGTCTGAAGCATTAGAAAACCCATAAGTTCATATAGACATACATTGATTCTTTCTAGGACATTCAATAAACTTATTTATAAATTCCATCAATTGTTCAAATTTTTATTCATTTTACACAATATACAGAACAAAACAACTGGTCTATTGTCATGAATCAGTTTATACTTTAACCTTTTAGCGTTCACCTCATTCTGTTAAATGTAACAGCTTTGTATTTACATTGTTTGTAATTAATCATGTATTATTTTGTGGCTTTGAAATAATGATGATGTGATTATATAATTTAAAATGGCATTGAAGGGTAAATGTGATAGGCCGGATCTGCAGGCTAGAATATAAATCTTGTAACATATTAAGGCCGGAAATGATTTTTAATTCGTTTAATGTCATCATACAACGCAGCTATGTGAAGTAGACTGACAATAATAAACAAAATTGTATTGTTTTTCGCTTGTTATTTTTTTCACACATTGCATCTATTAACTTCTGCCCAACTAAAACTCAAGCATTCAGTCCTGAATAAGTACTAAAGTGCAAAGACTCACATCGGTCATGAATGACCTGGGGATTGCACCTAGAAAGTTCCCTCACCACCACGGGGGACTAGTTGGAGCAAGGTTGTTTACGGAAGACCAGCAGCCGCCCATGCACACCAATCTCCACTCTCCTCTCTCCACGCCAACAATGTTATCCAAGGGAAAGGCAACGGCCGACACAGCTTGGAACCAATGACGTCGCAATTCATTTCTACGACTGAGTGAACTGTGAAGCAAACGTGAAATAAAGTGTCTCGCCCAATAACACAACAAACAACCCTGTCCTAGAATCGAAGTCACTCCCTTATGATTGAGAGCCTGATGCTCTAACTACTGAGCCGAGTTGCCCAATAAAGAGATGTTCCCAAATCAAACAAAAAAGTAGGTCTTTATGTAGTCGTTCGACTTCCTAGAAATAACAGCCAAATCTTCATAGAATTCATCATTAGGTTTACAAAAGCTCATGTTGTAATTTGCGGTTCTTATAAAGTGCGTTGCAATGTAAGAATATACACAACTATAATTACTACTACTACTGCTGCTGCTACTACTACTACTACTACTACTACTACTACTACTATGATCTGGTTATAATCTATTAGTTAAAAAGCTTCGTTTCCTTATCACAGCGAGGTTAAAACTGCAAGGATATTAAAAATGCATCTTACCGGCCACCGACCGATTTTTACCCACGGACCCGTTTCATGCAAGACATTTTTTTTCCACAGAGTTTAGACTACGAGTAGTACGAAACACAATAAAAATGCTTAATATATAGTTTTAATTATTGCATATGTAGTACATCCATGTCGTACATATGATACATATGTAATGCATAAACACTCTGTTGACTGCATTGGTGAACAAGATAGAAATAGAATTTAAAGATTTATACTTTCTGTGCATGTACGGCCTGGTATCAATTGATCCCCGGCCCGATATTAGTCGGCGAGCCGGTGGGTGTTGACCTCTCATATATACCGCGTTATCTCTCTATTCTGTGCTCTATATACGCCTTTCTCTACTGATGTAAATCTAACGCTATGAACTTCCATGACCCTCTTTTGATATAGATATTGGATTAATGATACATTATGAATTGTGTTCAAACATATACATTTATTTTCGAAATTTTAGAAGAAACTGAATCATATATATCTGTGTGAGTGTGTGTGTATGTATATATGTATATATGTATGTATATGTATATATATACAATGAGGGAGAGAGACAAAGAAGGAAATACATATACATATGTACATACACACACCCACACATACAGATAATATTTAAGTTTATCAACTTTGTTACAACCTAATTTTTAGGAATTAGATTCTAGTGGGATTGAAAATGATATTATGTTGCGAAACGAACACAAACATAGTGCAAAAACGCTAAATAGTTGGAGGCATCGTCCTAAAATCTGATATAAAGCAATAATAACAGTAATTGTAAAATCTAAAACAAATATGTAGAAATAAAAAGTAAAATAACGCTATTGTCATACGGAATAAAAATAATCTTAATTTCTAAATATTTTAAACATAATATTAGTCGCAATAAAACGCTTCGGTTTATTTAGATTTAGTCATGTTAGATAGCTGGGATGTGGTTCCAAAGCGTATTATATCAATACTAAGTCTTTCTAAATAGGTCTAGAAAGGGAAAACTTAATCGAATCCTGCCTAAAACTAGATAGAATTATCAAAAATATTGGTTCTAATTTGATTTTACGTACTTTGATGGCGACCTATCAAGCATCATTGCGAAACCGCAATGTTCATTTTCTATATTTCAAGCTTTTAAATAGCCTTTTTTACGACGTAAATTTATACTAGTTTGTTATCTTCATAGACGAACAGGTTCCGGATAACATTATAGAAATAAATATTACAAAATACAAGGATCAAAGTACAGATATTGTCGGAATGTGTGTGGCGTTTCGTTCGATATTCCATATTACTTTCCAGAAACTAGAGAATTACTCCCAGTAGATGGTGGTATTGGATAGCTAAACACTGTTTATACACATACAACATACGCACATCTGTACAGATATATATATATATATATATATATATATATATATATATATATATATATATATATA
>NC_068985.1:100596664-100599854 GCF_001194135.2 Octopus bimaculoides | reverse complement strand
ATATATATATATATATATATATATATATATATAGAGAGAGAGAGAGAGAGAGAGAGAGACAATACACGTATATACACACAAATACACTTGTATACATGTATTTAGACGTATATATTATATATATATAAATATATAGATTCTTACACACACACACACACACACGCACACGCGCGCGCGCAAGATATAATGTATATAAGTTAACTTTCGATAAAATAAATATCTATTGAGAAGACCAAAGGATCTTCGTGTTACTAAATTGATAAAGCCAGATAGTTCAGCAATAAATTCGAGGTTGCTCATGAGGTCATCTCTGCCAATAGCCACAGATTCACATACACATCAACCACATATGCATACACATACAAACTCTCACGCATACGTAGGCACACATTAGTATACATCTGTGCATATATCTACGAGTATGTATCTATATGCAGTTGTGAGCACGCGCTATCAGACTCACACTTCAGGCATTTGCAACGCTTTCATTAGACAACGATTCAGATTTTAAACAAATATTTATCATCATACCTCTGATGTAAAATCAAACTGAAATTCATTATCTGCGCTTTTACAAGGATTGGGCTGTATTAAATTCCAAAATATTATGTCTATTAAATCTCTGCAGACATTTATTTGTGTATTCTTTTTGCAATAATTTTTCTCCTGACCTCTTTTACGTAACGATGACTAACTACATTAAACAGAAGACAAGGAAGGACAAATCAAATGACATAACCAATCATCTTATCAAATAGACAAATTGGAGGCGAGTCACTTATCTTACTATAATGGGCGTTGTGTCCGTCTGTCTGTCCGGTCGTTTGTTTTTTCCCTCTTCACGGTCAAATGGTTGGACCGATTATTTACATTCAACGGATATTTGTCCTCATCTTGTTTGTTGTTAACACAACGTTTCGGCTGATATACCCTCCAGCCTTCTTCAGGTGTCTTGGGGAAATTTCGAACCTTGGTTCTCATTCCGATGTTATTGTTGTTGTTATTGTTATTATTATTATTGTTGTTGTTGAGGTCACTGCTCGGAATCGATCTCGGAATCTTGGTGTTAGTAGCGCGCGTTCTTAACCACTACGCCATATGCCCGTAGGAAATTATAGATTGAATTTTAGGGCTTATAAATCTAATATTTTTCTATCATTCCTTAACAACGGCTCTCATATGCTGCTCATATCTGCACTCGGTCTGCTTAGGAGGTTGTTGAGTCGTAGCATATGTGCTGCTTCTTTTAGTCTTCGTATTTTCCAGTGGTGTTCTCTGTCTATTATTTTAAATTCATCCCACAGGGGGAGGTGGTCTCCATTTTTCCATACATGGTCAGCTAAACCCGATTTATCAATATCTCCTCGTGTCACAGCTTTGCGATGTTCGTCTATCCTTATTTTGAGGGGGCGGCATTTTTCGCCATTGTATAACCTACTACAGCTGCATGGGATGGAGTACACGCAGTCTTTGGTCATATTCTCTTCTATTGGGATGTTAGGGAGGGATACATGCTGTTAATTTCTTCAGCCACAATCATCTCATGTACTTAGACACACCATTACGGATGTGATTTAGGTTTATGAGAGGTTTCAATCGTTCAGCAACCAGGACTCAGTTTAGCACTAACCCATCATACATTCGCACATCATAATCTACAGCCTCGTTAATGAAGTTAGCTAAATTCAATATTTTCCACCTACTAAAGCACTACTCGGAGAGCAACGTTTATGATGATAATCTCTTGCACATTCTCATTATTTGTTTCTATACGCTTGTGGCTATTAAGAGGCAAGAAACATTTTTTTAAGATGAGTAGAGTCTGCACATACCGCAAATTTCATATATGAGTACCCTTCTGTCACGAAGATTCTCGTTAACGATTAAATACAAGTAAGTGGATTTAATATATCAGCCTATTAGACGGTTGTTGCTTTCTGGAGTTTAACTTCCTTTTGGCTATTTAATGTTTAACATTTGAGGATGTCCACAAACCGTTTTGCCTGCCATGCAAATTTTCACGATATCCGTTTTATCACCAATAAGCTGATCATGCAACTGCGTTACATGTAGCGTTCAAAATTGACATGAGTCAAGTATATCATATTTAACTCAGTCATGTTGCAGTATTTTTCCTAAGAAAGCATCTTCAATAATGCTAAAAAGCACAGAAATGTATTATCATCAAAAGAAATTTGTCTAACATTGGTAGTGGAATTGTTAATACATATTTCCTTTTTTTATTCTATTTATTTTTGGTTTGTTTTTAATGATATTAGTGCCAAGTATCCACAACGAAATGCATGCTAAGGCAAATAGGTGTGTATATCAAGATTTAATTAACAAAATGTTTACTTCAATTAAAAGACAAACTTGCGGTGTTGTGTTATGTCCAATTATGTAAAGATTGATTTGATATTAATCCTTTCCTAGATCGATAAAACAAGTGCCAGACATGGTACAAGATATGCTAAAATCGACCAAATATATTGAATGTAGTGACCCAATTAGTGTAGTTCCTCGAATGAAATAATTCAAAGAAAACAATAAAGAATGAATGTCGAAATCGGAAGGCAGATTGTATTTAATGGATTCTTTCTAATTCATACCAGACAACTGGTTGTTTCTTCGTCATTATCTGAAGATATCAAATGAATGATATCGAATGAATGATATCGTTTCAATTGGGAACTAAACACTGTAAAATATTCAATATTTTTTTTTTGTTGCTTCCCACTCAGACTTCGATGTATGTTTTCCATAAAGAGGAGGGACAGTGTTAATAATGTGTCCATTCAGTTCTTTGGGTATGCCACTTCATACCTTTCTGAGTAGGTTCTCCTTTGTACTGAGTGTGCCAATTCATCTTTTCATAATAGGTAAAATATAAAATATAAAAGTTATCTGTCGTCTCTGAAGACTATATTTTAGGTTTCTTACGCTATATATGTCTTCGCATACAATTTGTGGTCTCGTGAAAATGTAAGTGATCATTATTATTGATTTTCACTGTAGACACTCTTAACTTAATTGTCACCTACGTCTTAGACGAATACGTCATCACTATATTTTCTAGAACGACATTTTTGAGATGTGTGTAAATGTTTTTGTTTAAGCGAACAGTGTTTATTAATTTGCTTACGCAGATTTTGCATCTATATATATATATATGTATATGCACACACAGACA
>NC_068985.1:100592438-100596384 GCF_001194135.2 Octopus bimaculoides | reverse complement strand
ATATATATATATATATATATATATATATATGCAAACACCCACATACATACATACATACATACATATATACATACATACATACATACATACATACATACATAGGCGTGAGGGTAAGTGGTTAGGTTATTCGGATCCCAACCTAAAGGTTGTTTGTACGATCCCCGACGGAAGTAAGTAAACATATTCTTTCACGTAAGTCCAGTCCACTCAGATGGTAAAAACGAGTAGTACCAGCATTTCTAAGGGTTAACCTTTTCACGCTATGGGTCAAGTTGAATCTCCCTCAGAACTAAGATAGTTACGCATGTCTATGGAGCACTCGGCCTCTAACATATTAATCTTACGAAGCGTGTGATCCTTTGATCGGATCATCTGGGATCCTAGTCTACCGTCGTGGCCAACGAAATACCACTTTATATATAGATGTGTGTGTTTGTGTGTTGTGTATGTATGCATGTGTATGACACTTCACGTATATATGTAACTGAAATGTGATTGGCTACAGTAGTCCTCTGATAAAGTGTGCTGTCTGTAGACTTACTGTGGAAAACATGATATAATTCAGAGCGGGACGAAATGGAGTCGTTGTGGAAGTGACTGCACATTTTGTCGCTTTGCAGCTTATCAGAAAATCACATCAGTCAGTCTGAAGTTTATAGAATTAGTGAAAAATAATGACGAAACAATCGAATGTAGTTGCAAACATGCCACCAGGCTGAATAAAATACAAAATATGCAAAAGAATCAACTGTAGTAGCTTAATTTTTTCATCGTTATCGTTATGACATATTTAAGGTAACTATTTCGTCGAAACTTTACACACGCATGCACACACAAGCACACACACTCACTCACGTACAAGCACACATACACACACACAGTCACACTTATAAACAGATATAGATATAATCCTTATCAGCCACGAACGAACATTCAGACGACGTGGACAACAGTCTTCCTAATCTTCGTAAGCGAAGAGATGCCAAGAAGAAGAGATACAGATCTGCTCCGACCCAGAAAATAAGCCTGACTGGACTTGAAACCTAGAGATGATACTTCTGCATTGTCTCACCATCATGGTACAACAGAGAAAGCAGCGGTTTAACGGTTATTAGCTTATACTCAAATTGGCATGAGGCAAGACATGAGGGGCAGATTTTGAAGGAAAGAGAAATCAATGGGTATTACTGGAGACAAGGCGCAATCTCACTCGGTGGATACCTATCATTTAGTTATCAACCAATCAAATCTCCACTATGTGCAATGGAAAGTACTACACCAGACACACATAACAAGACGACAACAAACAAAGCTATCACTCTGATTAAGTTGCTGGAGTTTACAAAGGATGAACACTGGATCATCCTACAATCTCCTGAAGTTCAATGACGTACGAAACACTGCATTAATCAACAACGTCCAGCTAACATTTCAAGTAGACATAGAAACTCTACAAGTGTCACCTTTTATAGAAGAGACTGTATGTTTGCCTAGCAGGAAAATAGCATAGACGAGGCTAAACAGGGTGATCTTGTCTTGCATGTGAGTAATTCACTGCTAAATATATTAAGAGCCTGACGAGAGAAGGGCTAAGTGGTTTTTCTCCCTTCGATGGGCCTTTCGAACTTATCGGTGTCTATGTCTCGTTCCTCTTTCTTAAACAAGACACAAAGGAAGAATTCTATGACCAATTCTCAATGACATTTCAGGAGACTTCAATACAGGAACAGCTATCGCTGCTTGGCTTCTTCGATGCCATGATGGGCGCCGACTATTACCTTTAACCAGATTACATTTTACTGCCCTGTGTATATCCAAAAATGGAATATGATCCTAACTACAACCGTGACTAAAGAAATCTCTTCTAGTGTGGAAACGTTCACTGCAAACCAGACATAACGTGCTGAATAAGATTATCAAGTCTTGAATAATCCTAATCAATGATATTAGACGGGCTCAGTCTTTGCACTAAATTTTGGTCGTATTTATAAAAAGTCGTTGAACGTTAGTATATTCCAGATGTGGATGGTTTAGATATTTTCAATCAGGATGGAGTTCACCAAAAGTGAGAACAAACCTACCGGAAAGGTGTCGCCTTTAATATGATAGGTAAAGAATGCTTGTAACGGTATTCAAGAAGAGGTTTCCGGAGATATAAATGCCATACACCCGAATATAACCGAAAGTAAACATTTATTGGCTTCTTAACAAAACTATACACATCAAGAAAAAGAATCAAAAGAATTATGAACATTTATCAATTGGCTGATAAAATCTCGAAACAGCAGGTAATTGGGGACTATTTGGCATCACTGATAATGTCTAATAGGGATTTGATGGCTTTCAACAAATGGATTTTACGCTGTTAGTAATAAATAATCTTTTGCTTTTAATTGACAATTTCGTAATTTTGTTATCGTTAACTACGCGTTGTCGATGTGTTTCAAACTAATTGTCTTGAGGATTTCTTTGATGTTACGCAAATTATTGGCAAAGCGGTTATTCCATAAAACTGATTGTAATGCCTTTTGAATATAATCCTTAACATGCCGACTTATTGAAATATGCAACTTTGCAGAAGCCATTTAACGCAACTTATAAAGTCTTCAGGCTCCTCTAGACTTATCTTCCATATAAATATTTATTATAAACCTTTTGCATTAACACTTGTACACAAATAATTGAGCACCACTTGAACACGATTGCTATATACAAGCAATTACATGAGAAACAGGACTAGTAGTTCAAAAGAGCTAATTGTGTATCAGAAAAGCGAATTGTGTATCAAAAACGCGAATTGTGTATCAAAAAAGTGAATTGTGTGGATACGTCGTTGAAAGTCGGTTAAACTGCGATATTCGTCACATGATAGCATCTCTTATATACGTGTCGTGTTCAAAAACACAGAAATGTGTCACGGAATTTTTAGTTGTATGGACTATTTTCGTCTGTGACTTGTGCATCCATAGATCTTTCAGAACGACAGAAGAAACTCTCATCTACGGTCACTAGGCAATGTAAAATTAACGGCGAAACTCGAAGCAATCCAGCGAAGCTGCACGAAGGAGATCATTTCAATGTGACTGTTCAGCTACTGCGAAAGCCTGAAGAAATTGAGACACTATTCACTAGAACGTATGCTGGAAAGATATACAGTGAAATACATTTGGAAAATCCTGAAAGTAATTTACACCAAATTTTTGAATTGTGTTACACAAACACAAGAACGTATCGCCACTACAGAGTGCGAAGATCCCAAAATCACCATTAAGATACAAGATCAGATACTATGACAAATTTTCAATATCGTCCCAAAATGCTTCGATGACCTACATTTGGTGGATGTTGTCTTCAAAACAATACTGAATCAGCTCCTATCAACAGTGCTAGATGAACCTACCTCACGACGGTAACAACAATTTTCTCTCCTTCACCAAATACCACATATCAGAGAAGGTTTTCAAGTCATACAAGTGTAGAAATCTAATGGTGGTGCCCCTGTATGGCCGCACCCCTCGACCTGAAACTAGCAAAAACATAAAGTAGTTTGCATATGCGTATGCGTATACATATATATGTATTATTTTACTCTTTTACTTGTCTCAGTCAATTGACTGGGGCTATGTCGGAGCACGCCTTTTAGTCGAAGAAATTGACCCTTGGACTTATTCTTTGTAAGCCTGCTACTTATTTCATCGCTTACCTCTACTGAATAGCTAAGTTACAGGGACGTAAATACACCAACATCAGTTATCACGCGATGGGGGTGGTAGGAGACAAACAGAGACAGAAAGACACACATACATACATACATACATACATACATACATATATATATATATATATATATATATATATATATATATATGTATGTATGTATGTATGTATGTATGTATGTATGTATGTATGTAGTTTTTCCATGCTCAGAATTGTAGCTCTTTCGAAT
>NC_068985.1:100585614-100591552 GCF_001194135.2 Octopus bimaculoides | reverse complement strand
GAGGCTGTAGTAGGCGATACTCGCCCAAAGCGCCACGCAGTGGGCCTGAACCCGAAACCATGTGGTTGGGAAGCATGCGTCTTGCCCCACATCCACGCCTGCACCTGACTATGTATAATATATCTTTATGTGTGCGTGTATGTCTGCTCGCTGCGTAAGTAGGTATTAAATGTTGTCTCCAGGTAGAAAAGTCTGATGAACGACCCTCAAATAGTGTTTCTGCAGTAGGTGAACTTGCAACTCTCGTAAAAAAAGATTGCAACTCGAGAACTGTTGCAGAGAGTGATTCGAAAGAGCTACAATTCTGAGCATCGAAAAACTACTGTGTTCGGAATCTCCGAATAGAAATGCACGTGACATGTCATCCTACAGTGCATGTTTAAGAAAAGAAAAAAACAACCGCGACCCGATGTTGTATACACAAACACATATATATATACACACATGTGCAGCGTCAGTCGACTGCCTCACACACATGCATACATATACACATATATGTGTGTATGTGTGTATACATACATATAATCATACATACATATACGTATACAAATATGTGTGTGTGTATGCATATAAAAACAGTTCAATACATATATTGGAAATGAGAAAGGCCGGTTTATGGTACTACCTTCGATTCCCCGTCCATAAAGGTTTTATTTTATGGCGGATCGTCAGATCCCAAAAGTCTATTGAAACCAGACCTTAAAAATGGAGCACACACGATGGCGGCACAGCCAGGCATTTCCTCCTCAATATCTTTGAGAGATCTTGGATCAACACGTTTTTGGGACCTGAGGATAGGTCATAAAGTTTAGTCCTTTATTGGCGGGAAGTCTAAGGTAATCCCATATACCGGTATTTCCCATTTTAATGTATACTGCTCTAAATCTTAGATTACGGTTCTTCTTTCGAATTCATGGGTTTTTACCGACGATACATATATATATATATATATATATATATATAGACAGACATCGATACACAAGCACACGCACACACACACACTGATCTATACTGGCATGTGTGTTCATACGTCTCTTTGTACGCATCTTATATAAGTAAGTATATGCACGCTCTGAAATTCGTCAAGGGATCTTACGCTTATATCTGACTGAAATTATGCACACTTGCGTATATATACACGATAGTATGTTGGTGTATAAGTAGTTGCGCTACTTGGTGACTACACATGGGTAATTGACGCTTGATTAGATATATATCTTTATAACAAATTATTTTTCTTATAAACGATTCAATGAACTGACTTGAGAATGACTTTATTGTGTTGCTTTACTTATTAAACTTGGTTACTTCAGACAAAATTTTGTATAAAGAAGTTGTTTATTGCTTTCTTAATGTTTATGCTTTGTATTTGTTTGATTGTTTGTGTTTACATATTTTATTTTATTCTTTTATTTTGTCAGTATATTTTTTGAAGCCATTTTTATTTTTTCAGGAATACTAAAATATTTGAGGCCAGCAATTCATGTGTGCGGACGTGTGTATGTGTGTGAGTAGTCTTTCGTTTTTTATACACATACACACATGTCCACACTCACGCATTTACACACACACTCACACACACATACACATACACACGCACACATATATACATATATGCTCACACATGCATATATATATATACACTTACACACACACGCACACATATACATGTGTATGTATGTGTATGTATATGTATGTGTATATGTCTATATATATATATATATATATATATATATACTCACACGCGCACATAAAAACCGATAGATAAACATATTAGTAAAGATTTCTGTGTTACGAAGGATGTGGAAGGAATAATGCAAGAAGAAGAAGAAGAAGAAGAAGAAGAAGAAAATAAAATAATATTTTTAAAAAACTGCTAAAAAATGTCGGCTGCATTATTTGAATATTTTCGTGTCATTTTGGTATCGTTTTATTCTTGTCTTAGCTTTTTGTTGCCTTTATTGTGTTTTATTTTAACGCTATTTTGTTTTTGTTTGTTTTTGTTGAATCACGCTTTATTTTGTTTCTTTTCTTTTTTTATCTACTTATTCTAGAAGCAATAATTACATTTTAGGGTAGATGAAGAGTGAAATAAAAAATAAAAAAATATAAAAGTAAGAAACAAAAAAACAAACAAAATACAAGATGAAAGACACTCTGTTGAATTCTTGCCAGTGCTGCAAATATAATTTGATTATTCCATTAGCTTTTTTTCTTTCCTTTGTGAAGAGATAAACAGGCAACGCTGAATAGCGTTGCTTTGGACTTTATACCATGGGGAATAGTGATATTGAATAACTTAAACTGTAAAGAAGACACAACGACAAGGTCAACATCATAGACAAACTGTCTGACTACTTAATATATATACCTTGATGCACAGCACATAGGTACTACAAAAACAAAACACTCACCCCTAGATTGACACCCACACAATCACATACATACACACATGCATGCACACACGCTTCTTTATGTACGCACACACACACAAAATACACTCAAGCAGGAAACAAACAGAATAATACATACATAACACACACACATATATACATACACTCATATACGTACATGCATACACGTACATAGAGATAAACATATATCTACATATATACTTCTATAAATATACGTCCGTGTGTATGTGTGTTCGTATGTCTGTAGGTGTACGTTTATGTTTCTGACCACATTATACACGAAAACTGCAACAAACACTGAAATTTGCGCGGGTGTTGTGAGTGCACCCAATGATTTAAAGAACTTACAGTCAAATTACCTTCTGTAACAAGCTTTCCAAATTATATTCGCATATGTATAATTAAATAGGGTAATTATTGTAGATACTCAAATATTAATTAATAACGAATAATCGGCCACTTTAGTTAATGAAGCAAGCTCTAAAAAAAAATGAAAAACAAATACTATTATTGACACAAGAGATACGTTAAACAGTAAAATCTCAAAAAGACAGCGCTACGAGGGGGTGCTAAAAAGTTTCTAGTCTTCGGTACAAGAAAATACAAGAGGTGCATTTAATTATGATTTTGTTTAACATATTCCCCTCTCAGATTCCCGCAGTGGTCCTTCAGTTTTCCAAAATCCCTGTGAAAGAACTCGGAAGACTGGGCTTCCAGCCTGGCCTTTCGCAATGCCCTTTAAAGCCAGGAACTTTTCAGCACACCCTTGTATAATATACCACATACATAAATGTTTCTATGTCGCGTAATGGATTGAAAGCTAATTATATAAACCCAATGAAATAGAAAATAAATTGTATCGCACCTAATGATAAACTCCTTTGAAAGTAGGCACAGAGATTGAAAATTTAGAGGAGTGGATTAGTTGATTAGATTGGAACTTATTTAAGCCACCTGAAAAGGAATACAAGAAAGTAGTTGACCTACCCAGCATTTGAACTCGGAACGGAAAGCCGAGAGAAATGGTGATAAGAATTTTATGCGACATACAAGCGATTCTACTTGCTTTATTGACAATCACAAGTGAATAGTAGTGTTACAAAACAACAAAATTAAAATCTTCTCATCAGCAACAATTCTCAAAAATGATAGTCACAGATAGGAATTTTATTGCTAGACCTAGCATTTTTTTACTTAGCGCTTAGCAGGAATTTTTTTAATCTAGCACTGAGCAGGGAAAATAGCAGTTTAAAAATTGTTATTCGCATGTTTTAGCATTGTTCTCATTTCCACAATAGTTACCCTTTTTCTTGTCTTTTCCCTCTTTTACTAGATCTGTTTTCTGTTATTATTGTTTTTCTTTCTTTCTTTATGAGCATATTACCACCAAGTTTCAGTGCTATCAGTTATTATTGTTGTTTTTTTTTCTTTTACTTTCATGATACTCCAAATAAAAGGCTATCATGTATTTTATTGTTACACTTTCAACCCTGATTTGGTAGGCGATATGACTCTTGTCAGCACCTGAGCTTCCCCCATACGAGGGTGTGCGGAACATTTCCTAGCTTTACGAGTATTGCAAAAGACCTTCCGAGTTCTTTTACAGAGCTTAGGACAACTGAAGGACCGCTACAATAAATATATGAATTCGAGAGGGGAATATGTTGAACAAAATCATAATTAACTGGTCTTCCTGTATTTTGTTTTACCCAAAGCCAGGAACTTTTCAGCACCCCCTCGTAAAAGCTTTGCTGGCTATAGGAACCGACAGTGCTAGTTGAATGATAGAAATGAACAAGGGTGTTTTCAAGAAAATTAAAGACGAAGTTTCATCGTTACTTCTATTCATATGTACCCCATTCTTTTAAGTTGACAGTATCCCACACCTGTGCCGAATTCCTGCCTAGAAACTTAGATTTTTAGTATCCGAGGTTCACTCACTCATGAACTTGACAAAAAGCCTTTAGCAAGCTATCAATGATAAGGAGCCCTTGAAGATTGTGAGATCTTCTACAACAAGGTTGCTGTCAATAGAAGCAGCTGTAAGAAGACTTTTAAGCCGATAGTTTGTATCACAAACTCACTTCCAAACCACAATTACAAAAGAAAAGTGCTTTACAGTTCAAATGCTATACGATATGTCATGTGATTCTGGGTATGAACCTTCCCTTTTATTTTTGTATCCATTTCTAAAATATGTTCGGGAAGTGAATAAACTGAATTGAGAAAACAAAATTACTTGAAGATCTGTCGAGTCTGATCAAATCGATTGCTAATATGATAGCATTGGTAATATGTACAATTGATCATCTTGATCCGCATGCTTATATTAAATAATTTTTTATCCTTAAATCAAATTTAGGCTACAGGTTCGAGAGAAAGATTACAGAAATGATTATCAAGGAGACTGTCACAACACCCGAAGGAAATAATATGAAAAGGTCAAGCAACGATAGCCAGAAAATTTTAAGATACTGAGGCATATCACATATTTTTCAGCAGAGAATGCCTTAAGATATTACAAAGAAAAATTTTTCCTGTCATAGAAGCAATGCATTTAAATGGAGAACAAAAATGCTTTAATTGAAATTCAATTTAATAGCATCCATTTAGTTAAATGGAGAAATACATCTAATATTCAGGCATTATAGTTAGAAGTCTTGGATTATAAAGATGCCACTGTAGGAAATCCTTTTAGAGATGTTGCAAAATTTGCCATTAAACTATTAATATTGCTAAACTCAAACGCCGAATCAAATGAAAACTGGAAAACAAAATGCCGCTTCGTATGTTTGGATCGATACTTCCTGTAAAATATAGCCTAAAAAGATATGGCAAATGCTGTAAGATCTTCGACATTCCAAAGCCTATATTTAACAAGGCTGTCGCCTTGGATGTATACAAATGTCAAGATCCAGAGACTGCAGCTGAAAGCGAACAAATCAGATATTTTTTTTTTTTTATATATTTCTCAATGCTAAATGTAATTAAAGAATGTAAATCCAAATGTAAATAAAAAATTAATTTTTTTATAATATAAATTAATTTAAGCATTTGTTTTTCTTATCTCGTCATCTTAGCATTCTTTGGAATTTTTCTGCTGAAATTTAGCACAAGATTATGATTTTACATTGGCAAAAACTAGCAACAGGTTTACTTCGGTTGTATTTACACCAGTCGACTGATGACCATGTAGTTATAAAAAAGGAGCCCCCACAGTATAAATTCGGCAAATGAAGTAAAACTAGGTACAAAATCATCAGAACTTTATCAGCAGTGTATAATTATGTGTATTTACACATGTATGTGTGCGATCGTGTGTGTGTGTGTGTGTGTGTGTGGGTGTGTGTGTGTGTGTGTGTGTGTGTGCGTGTGTGTGTGTTTGTGTGTGTGCATCAATACATATATATGTATGTTTTTCGATAGACATCTCAAAAGTAAATAGACATATAGAAAACGGTGTAATGAGGTTAGTCTACTTTTGAGATATCTATGCATGTGTATTTATTGTGTATGTGTATATA
>NC_068985.1:100577899-100585520 GCF_001194135.2 Octopus bimaculoides | reverse complement strand
TATATATATATATATATATATATATATATATATATATATGCGTGTGTGTGTGTGTGTGTGTGTGTGTGTGTATTAAGAGACAAATAATATTATGGTGTAACTATTCTCTGATGCTTTTCTTCTGCGTTAACCTATTTAGAAATCAAGAGTTGCTATCCGATGTGAAGTTTAAATGATACTCATGAAAACAACAATTTGGGAAGGTTCTCAGGGGAGACGGTAAGCGAGGGTGTTGCCGGTACTTAGGTATTACATAGGTATTATATGAGTATGTCTTGTGTTGCTAGGTTAACTTTTGTATTTCTTTATTTCTAGGGACTTACTCGCTTCTTAATAGTTTACAAATGTCATTATTTGCATCATGCATGCAAGCTTGTTTATGTATTATAAGACCAGCAGACTTTGGAAAAGATTACTCTAGACGGATTTGAGACTTTGGCTTATAAGTATGTTTCCTAATTATTGATATATAAATAAAGTGGTCTAGGATATTATTATTTACTTCAGTAGAAGCGTTTTATGTCATTAGTGTATATTGCGGTTTTTTTAAATCATATTGTGGGTCATGTATAAAAAGGTTACTACTATTGTTTTTTTTTTCTTTTTTGTGCGGGAACCGTTTATTCAAATTGATTTCTGTACAGAGTTATGGCATTGTGACTGAGACAATAGAACTTCCGTTTTTTTTTCTTACTTTGTTTTATGTCGGTAAAGTGTATTTTTGTGCATTGTTGGTAGATTTTCAATTGTGATATCTATATGGGATTTTTTATTGTAGTTCGAAGACTTTGTGAATAATATTTCTTTAAATTAAAGTGTTTTGCTCTCTGGCTTCGCACCACTTAGTCTCTGGTGGTGAATGCGTATGTGGAGAGATATTTTTTAACGTATCGAAGGTTCAACTCTTAACAGGCGTTCTTGTCGTGATCATATGCCTTCTTTTCTTTCATATTATATTCGATACCAAATTGGCCCTTTAGCAGAGAGACAGAGAGTGGAACATCGGAGAGAAAGCATAGCAATTTCTTTTTCGAGATCTTTGTGTTCTGATTTCAAATTCTGTTGAGATAAGTTTTGTCTTTTATCATTTCGGGACTAAGCGCCGGCCTCACCCATTTTCCTTCTATCAGTAATATCAAAGATATATTATTGAGTAGAGGGTTCTTGGACTGAGATGTTCAAGTTTGCTCTCGACTACTTGTGACCATATTTATACGTACATAGTTATATATAAGTATTCATATGTGAGTGTGTGTAAATTGTATGTGCGTGTATATGAATGAGTGAATAAACGTCACTGTTTATATGTATGGCCATTGTTACAGTGAAACATTTCCCCAAGGAACTGCACAATGGGATCGAACGCGAAACAGCATGATTACGAGGCGAAGATTTTTAACCTTTTACTCACACTTTGCTGTATATATACACGCACATACGCACATACATGCGTGCGTTTGCGCGCGCACGCGCGTGTGTGCGTGCTTGTGTGTAGATTCATGTTAATTTGAATTTGCGCTTATGTTTACGCATCACTGTATGTATACATGCATGCATACATGTATCTATGTGTGTGTGTATCAATGTATCCATGTATGTATGTATGTATGTGTGTATGCACATGTGCACTAAGATATGCATCTATATGATGAGCGGCTGCATGTGTACATGCTTGCGTGTGAACATATTTTATATATAAATATAGCAATTTTCATACAAAGTATATCTCAGGCAATACCGCCTTTAGCAACTTCTGTGCAACAACCTACTCAACAAATTCTCTATTTATATTTGCCAAGATTAAATCAGTGCAAGCTTGATTAGAAAAAAATATTTCTCTAAATTCGTAAGTCTTCAATTGCTTTGAGTGATTTATCTATATTTAAATATATGTATTCTGCAGAATTGCATTTCTTCCGAGAGATATGTGTGTAATTTTAAATAACATTTCATAAATTGAGGTAAAGAATAGGGAAGGTAAGTTTTAATTACTCGAATTTCGAGGCTTTATTTTTTCATACGTACTATTCTGTATTCATTGGTGGCTTTGATAAATCATTTCGAGGGAAATATTTCAGTTCAAACGTTGATTTCAAAGCTGCCATATTCACATTTAATTATCATTAATTTCAGAATGGTAAGAGTTGGAGTTCTTCCAAAATATGTAAAAATAACTAATATCATACGAATAAACGGCTCCAAGTAACAAAAAGGAAGTAAGGCATACAAGTTCAGTTCATATCGAAGTTCTTCAGAATTTATTCATAATTGATGTCGTAAGAAATCCACAGTATAAATCAAGAGAATACAGAAACAAATATGATAGTATAGATATTTACATTTAAGTCTAACACTACTCATTTCATTCCTTAGTCAACTAAATTTTGCGTACCATCCAAGTAATGTTATAGTTGTGTAATATTGCACAGAATGGTACAATACAATATTGACAATGTGAGTTTAAATAATTAAACTTATATAACAACATAGTATCATGTCGCCCCATAAGTAATGTCGTAATAAATAAATCGTAGTAGGCTTTGAAAATGTTTTTTAAAAAAACGCTAGTAAGGGACCAATTTAGTCAACTATATATTCCCCATCTGAATCCAATATTCCCCATCTGAATCCAATATTCCCCATCTGAATCAATTTCCTATAGAAATCAGCTGGCTTAGGAAAGAAAAACTCTTGAGAGCCTGTTACAAGTGCCTCTAAGGAATTGTATCCGTCTCTATTAAGAAAATTTTGCAAGCTTCGAAATAATTGATAATCCGAAGGAGCAAGGTCAATAGAACACGAAGGATGTGGAAGCATTTCTTATGCTAGCTCCTCGATCTTGGCACATGTGATTTGATGCGCTATGAACTCTGGCATTGTCATGATGGAAAATAACACACTTTCGATTAGCTAGACAGCACCGTTTTCTGTAAGACTTTCATTCAAACTATCAATTTATTCACAGTACACTCGATCTGTAACTGTCTGGTTTGGTAACCAGATTTCAAAGTGTATATTACACCAAACATGTCACACCAAACGCTTAACAAAATGTTCCAAGGAAGATCATGTTTTTGATGTCATCTTGTTTGTTCTCCTGGTTGAACCAAATTGACGTCGGCGTTTAACATTCTTATAAAGTAACCACTATTCATCACCGGCCACTAGGCCGTTCGAAAATGGAGATTATTTGTCACGTGAATAAATAGCATTGCAGACATTGACACGTTCTCTTTGATTTTCTTTCACTCACTTCATGTGGAAACCTCCTGCCAACTTACACACGATTCTAAGTTCTTGGAAATGGCGATGGATAGTTGATGACATTGAATTAACCTCTTCTGGTAACTCTTCAACTGTTGCATATGGATTTCTCCCAGTAGCAGCTTTCAACATATCATTATCAAAAAGGAACAGGGCGCACAAAGTGCCAGGAATCTTTCAAGCTAAAGTGGACTTGTCCAACTTCACGGAACCATCGTTGATAATTGCAAATATCCCAAACAGCTTTACCATACACGTCTCACATTATTTAATGCATTTGTTGCATTGTTGCCTATTTTTATACTCGTAAGGCATGGCGTATCTAATGCGCTCTTTTATAACCTCCATTTTCATGGTGGGGGTCGTTATTAAAGCAAGACATTACTACTTGCTCGTTCTAAAAGCCAGAATCTATCCAACTGGAGCTTTCCTTCCTCTGTGATATTTATGCACCCGTAAAAATAATCTTGTTTAAATATGTTAGAGCATGTTTCAACCAGTACGGTCTGGAAAATGACATTGCTTATGGGATGACCTGATACTATGAATGTAAATCATGCACCAGGGTTCGTATTTCATGTGTCGCAACGATGAACAAATAGAAAAGTGACAGTAAACCATCGACAAACACTATAGAAAGACTGACGAAGTTGGGGGTTAAGAGTAAAAATCTGCATCATATGAAACATTAAGTTATTTTATATTTTGTATTCAATTCATGTAATCTCTTTTAAAAGTCTAGCTTTTAGAACGTTGAGAGCTGATAAGAAAGTAGACGTTCCTGTTACCATACAGCTTGAAATATTATGGCAGCCCTATAAAAGATTTTAAAATTTGTTATTCACTCTTTCTACAAGTTGAAACTCACAAAAGAAAAATCTGTTTGTGCATGAATCACCGTTTTCTGAACATGATTCACAAAGCCTCAAAATTTCTTTGGTTTTGCTTTTAGATCTAAACCATTCAGGTCCGAGAAGACTCGGTTTCCAAGAAAACACCAATACAGCTGCTACTCTCTACATATTCATTCAACGTTATCCTGAATCAGCTTTAGACGGAAGCCATTTAACAATAAGCCCTTCGCGTGCTAAAAATATTCCTTCAGTAATCAATTCCGGCATTTTTCATCGTAGTTTCGCATTTCTTCTCTCTGCAACATAGCAGTCAAGATTACATATTTAATTGAAATGATTTTAGTCACTTGTCTATTTCTTAAAACCTCAGACAGCCATCACTGACATTATCATATTTCATTCCATATCATGCGACAGGAAGTTTACTTGGATGGTAAGCTAAAACATTTCATTAAGTAACGCTGCTTATAATATTGAATGAACAGAATGGAAGATATTTATGCCATCGTATTTGTTTTGGGTCTATATTCCTTCTTTCTAATTTTGTACATTTTGTCTGACAGCATTTATGGAAACAATTTTAAAGACTAAGATATGAACTACAATGTCTGTCTTGCTATTTTTTCATTGCTTGCAGACATCGTTTGTATAAGTTAAACCCGTAAACATTATTATTAGAAACTGCAAACCATTATTCGTATAAGTTTTGGTGATAATATACGTTGTTACATATGTTGAACGAATACAAAGTCTTACCAGTCTGAAAGCAATATTGATTTAACGAGAATCTTATTCCGAATATATGCAGTTTGTGTCCATATTGCACTATGAACCGAAATATAGTAGCGTTCTGTGAATTAGCTGCACATACGCATTGCTGTATGAAACTAACTTTATCTTTATACTGTAGAGTTCTAAAAATCATTGACCTCGTTGTTTATTTTGATAGGCTAGAGGAAGTTTCTATGTGCTTCAGTACATCTGAGAGAAAGAGAGAGAACTAATATCGACGTGATTGGTTTACCACAGGTTTTAGCCTATAATTTGATTAATTTTTACCATGGGTATCGTTAAATGTTGCCCCTACTTTTGATTTCTCAGAGAACTGAAGTTTCAAAACATCATGAAGAATTTTGTGCGCATGCTGGAAACTAGATTTTGGTATCATTAGAAAGATAACGAGAAAAACAGTTGTCTAACATTTATTTCAAGGACATTTAGTGAAATCTAACAACAGTTACTTTGACCATAAAATATAAATTAGGATCATCCTTCTCTTCAGGAATGTATCTTGGATGTCCCTTGAATGTTCAGAGTTCTTTTGTCTTGTTTGCCGCCTCATTTTTGCAACAGTATCACAAGAATATCCGATGAAAATGTGTAGTTCATAGCTTATTGGGTTTGACAATTATACTAATTTTCTGTGAGAATATAAATTCAGAAAATCAAGGTCATATTCAAAGAAAATGCTTGTATGTATGCGTAATTTGTAAATATACACAATTCTAAATGATGTGCTAATATTATAAATGCTTCCAATATATCTATCCGTTCATGCATGTACACGCACAAATTTCAGTTCCAGAACAGTCCAAAATAGTCGAGGATTTGGAGAATAGAAAAATCTTGAGATAATCTTGTCCACTGCGTCTACCATGATCGTGGTGTCAGTATCAGAACATCAGCATTTCGTGTTGCACTTCTCTACTTGGCATCATAGATTGCTTTCTCAGCCTCGGCATAGTTTCTGATGAATCCAGTGAATGTCGCTATGAAACTATGCGTCAGGAGCAGCTTCACAAAGACTATGGGCCGTGTCTTGTCATTTACATTGGCAAGGTTTTCATGTTCAGGTCAAAATCGATGCTTGACAGCTTCATCACCATCAACGTCATTCATTCTTGTCCACAGACTACTTCTGCAACATTCACCTATGTCCTCGTGCCCCGTTGATGCCGCCACTGGACTCTGGAACTGCTAACTCGGAATCATGCATAGAAGCTTCGTTGTCACCATAGGATTTGGAGTTGTAATTCAACTTTACTGCCCATTTCGTCACCAGTCGACTTACAAACTATCGCAAAATCATCATCGTTGTTTAACTCCAATCTTTCCAGAAACAGAGCTCGACGAAAATACTGTAATTTAATCGCAAACGCAGGTTAGATGTTATGTGTGTACTGTGAACCAGCGATCTAAAGCAAAATGGCGCATGCAACGTTCAGCGGTCGATCTATGAATCTTTCTTTATCACTTATCTGGGGCCCCTTTTTCGAATGAAATAGGATCTTTTAGAAAAAATAAGGTGGTATTGTGTATCATATCCTATAATTCGGCAACGCTGTTGCAATGTCATAGTTCACCCCGTGCACGTGAAAAAGCGAGTGCATTGGCATGTTGAAAAAAGTCTTAAACTGGACACTTTGCACGCCGATCGCACCACATTTTCCAGCATATTGCCCGTTGCAGTTCATGGGTTAATATGGAGAGTTTGTATTCAAACAGCGCATCACAACGCCGCAAGTCAGCTTAAGAAGAAATTTTACACGAAAATAACATAATAAGCAGAAAATATTAAGATTATTTGACAGAAATTCGAATGATATATTACTCACGTTCTTCTTAGTAATTGCAGAACAACGTGAATTAGCATTATTCCTGCCAGATTGCATCAATGTAGTTCTCCAACTCGACAAGATCTCTTAAATGAAATTGTATCCTAATTTATGAAACCATTTTAGTCAATCTGAAAGCGTCCTGTATATATGGATGCAGTATATGAAAAAGAAAGTGAGAAAAACAAAGATCTTATTCGTGAATATTTGAAAATCATTCTTGCATCCATTTGACTATGTCTTTTCGTTGGTAAACCTCCAAGAATCAAGTCATTATGGGCAATGTCCCATCTCTTAGGAGCAAATTAGCAAATAAATCAAAATGAAGTGTATTAGTCTAGCAACAATACTATTATTTTCTAACAGTCGATGTCTTTATTTATCAACGAAATTGACAGTCAAAGAAACCATATTCTGCCTCCTGACAGTAGTAATTAATGTTACAGTAAGTAGATAAGTCATTTTATGTAATTAATATAGTTAAGAAAAGCGTGTTTATATCAAGTGTAGAGTAAATATGCGCCATACTTTTACAGCTGAAGTATCAAATTCTTTCCCTCTCTTTCTCGCTGTTTACCAAGTTCTGCCGTTCCTTAATCTTACTTTCGTTTCCTTCTCTTTTTCACTTCTCGCCTAGTTCTATATATTTGTATCCACATTTAATCTATTTTCTTTTTAGTATCAACACTTGTAATTTCCTTATACAATACATACACGTACAAACACACATGTGTAAAGTATACATATACACACACGAATACTCACACGCGCGTTCAAGCACAAAAAACACTCACACGCTTATATATACACACGCTTATATATGCACTTACATGCGTGTTTGTCTACATGTGTGTGTGAGTAGTTGTGTGTGCATCGTTCATATTAGAA
>NC_068985.1:100570950-100572692 GCF_001194135.2 Octopus bimaculoides | reverse complement strand
ATATATATGATGAGCTTCTTTTGATTTCAGTTAACCACATCTACTAACAAGTTTTTCGTCGGTCAATGGCTATAGCAGAAGACACTTACCAAGGTGTCACTGAACGAGAAACAAATGGTTGAGAAGCAAAAGTCTTACCACATAGCTACACTTTACAAAAATTACTAATCTTTTTATTATATTATTACCCACTGGAGCTGGATGGTAGTCACTGTTTATTGCCTACACATCTTTCTAGAGGATGTTGATGACTTATTTGGTCCATGTTAACTAGGAATTTTACAACACCCCATTTCTATGTTCGTTTACAAACATGATTTTGCTTCGGGATAAATACTGCTCGTTGGTTAGTAACCAGTGACTACTGGAATGTGTCAAGCTGCTTGTATAAATCAGAAGCGTCAGCACAGACCGGTTGGTCATGTTGCCCGCTATTTGGAGCTGAATCATGCAAATCGTGTTCTCTTTTATGAGGATCCGGTTAGGGAGACGGCTCGCGTTGGTTGGCAATATGAAACATGGTCACGGTGGCTGAAGGAGAATCTCGCAGAGGTGGAGACTAACCAGAACGCAGTTTGGAGGACTGCTTTTACGACGCGAGCAAATACTCATAAATCGTGGAGCAGCGAAGTGCTACAAAGGCACATGTCCTCCATGCCTGATCTAACTTGGCAAACAATCAGATAAAACCAACTTTGCAAAGATATTTTGTTTTCAGTATGATATCCGAGTAACTGCTGACAACTACACGATTTTTTCCAGAAAATGTTCGATAGAAGTTCTTTTAGAAATCTGTCTACGTATATTTCCATATACATTTTTGTTGTCTGCTATAACATCTCTCTGATAAGGCCATGTGTTCTCTCTAAGCAGAGATCAGACTATGGTGAACTATATATCGTTTACTTGGGTCACCTTCATAATTTCCATTGCTGCAGTAAAGAACCAACTTCAGGCCTCATGACAAAATGCAGAATATATGTTCTTTCAACAAGTGAAACAAACCGTCCAAATCCATGCATTTGATTTAAATGTACCACACTTGGTTATATATTATGTCTGTAAAAACTTGCGTGGGTGTGTATAAATGCGTATATATGTGTGTGATTGAGTATGTTCTTCGCTGACAGCAATTATATAAATATATATTTATAAATATATGTACTGTATACGTGTGTGCCTATGCGTGGATGTGTCTATATGTTAGCATGTGTGTGTTTGTGTGCTTGTGTGTGTGTGCTGTTTGTGTATGTGTGTGCGTATGTGTTAACATATCACGCTTCTCTGAAACAGTAAAACCAAACCGTCACATTTTCTCGCTTACAAAATTCTCAATCTAAAATTTGTTTTCCCATATTAGGAATCAATAAATTTTTCTTCGTAGATAAAAATACAAGACAAACAAACAAAGAAACAAGCAGATACTTGTTATCTGATACAATTTTCTTTCTCCCTTTCCTCCTTTATCTATTTCTACGACCTTATAAATCATTGCTAGATCTAGAATAATATTGGCACATTGTCAGCGCAATCAATGAGGAATATCAGGATATGTACGTATAAAACCAATCTATTACAACAACTAAATCATCCTATAAAATATAGTTTGTTGAGTTTTTTACAAAGCATATAATAATATTATTTATGCCAATGATCTGGCAGCGTTATTTCATACGCACACACATATTTATGAATGTAAGTGCATATATATATATATATATATATATATATATATATATATA
>NC_068985.1:100569704-100570235 GCF_001194135.2 Octopus bimaculoides | reverse complement strand
TATATATATATATATATATAAATTTATACACATATGTATATACATATATATATTTACTTACAAAATCATATATACTTACGAATATATATGTGTGTGCGTGTGTGTGTGCGTGTGTGTGTAAGTGAGTGTGTACATGTGCCAGCGTTGGTCAGTGACTGTGTATGTCTATGTGTTTTGTTTCACCTTTCCCAACCTGTAAGCAATACGCATGTCATAGGCAAAAAAATATATGATCAAAAGCAATAAAATACTTCAATACTTGAAACAAATACTAGTCGTGTCATTATGGAGCATACGTCAATAAAAGCTAAACATTCAACTCTATCCTTCCTAATGACATCATGGTAAAGCTATCATGATCTAGTTTCAGAAACCATCGATTAGACATAATGTTATAGGCAAAAGACTGGTTGCAGGACCATACAGATGTTCTTAATCTGTTTCTTTTTCATGCATACATGCACACACAGACACACACGCACGCACACATATATGCACATATATATATATATATATATATATATATATATA
>NC_068985.1:100568882-100569524 GCF_001194135.2 Octopus bimaculoides | reverse complement strand
ATATATATGTGTGTGTGTGTGTGTCTGTGTCTGTGTATATATTTTTCTATTCTTTTCTTTTACTTGCTCTAGACGTTTGACTACGGCCATGCTGGGGCACCGCCTTTAGTCGATCAAATCGACCACCAGGGCTTACTTTTTTGTAAGACTAGTACTTATTCTATCTGAATATTTTGCTGAACTGCTAAGTTACGAGGTCGTAAACAGACCAGCATATGTTGTCAAACGATGTTGGGGGAACAAACATACACACAAGTATATATATACGACGGGCTTCTTTCGGTTTCTATCTACTCAATCCACTCACAAGGCTTTGGTCGGCCCCAGGCTATCGTAGAAGACATTTGACCAAGATGCCAAGCAGTGGTATTTAACCCGGAGTCATGTGGTTGGCAATCAAGCTACTTACTACACAGCTACTACAATGAATATATATGGCATAAGTAGTAGGCTTACAAATAATAATTCCTGGAATGTATTTACTCGACTAAAATGGCCAGTGCCCTAGCATGACTGCAGTCAAATTAGTGAAACAAGTAAAAGAATATTATAACAAAATATTATATATGCATTTCTTTGTGCATGTATATATATATGTATGTGCATAGTACAACGTGTATATATATATATATATATATATAT
>NC_068985.1:100567446-100568442 GCF_001194135.2 Octopus bimaculoides | reverse complement strand
AAGAAGAAGAAGAAGAAGAAGAAGAAGAAGAAGAAGAAGAAGAAGAAGAAGAAGAAGAAGAAGAAGAAGAAGAAGAAGAAGAAGAAGAAGAAGAAGAAAAAGAAGAAGAAGAAGAAGAAAGAGGAGGATGACGAGGAGGAGGAGATGAAGGACGAGGAGAAGTAGGAGGAGGGAAAGAAGAGGTGGAAGAGAAAGAAAAGAAACGAAAAAGAGTCATTGGAAGATATTTTTACACGTGAATATTTGATATGAAAATTTAACCGAGAAGGAAAAAAACAAACCAAGAAATTGATCGCAATTTGCGCAATGCTATTTTCCGTTAAAGAAGTGAATTATATATATCCAGAGGCACTACGCAGATATAGGAAGACAAAGGTTGTTGAGAAACAAGTCTTTTGCAAAATGACAGTAATAAAACACCTGTCAATGACATATACCCGATATACAACACGAAGCCTATTCGATGAAATTCACCAAGAGTATTGGATGTCAGTTTGAAATTACTATGGAGATGTAGGCGTGCAACATGAAATATGATGGTTATCTCAATGCTGTTTCAAAATTTCAGTAATTTTCAAACTCCCAAAGCGGTTTCAAAGTTTGAAATGAAGTCAATGTTGCCCGAAAATCCTGTGATATTAAATGTTAGACAATGTCCAACTTATCAAGTCTAAGTCCTCGAAGGATAAAATGCGCGCACGTATTTCTAGGAAAATATAAGTGTGATATGTATGGTTGTGTTTGTATATAATAAATAGAAAGAGACCTCTACTACAAGACCATGGACGCCAAGCAATATCTGCTATTCAACTCTTGCTACCCCAGACATACTAGAAAAGAATGTGTACTATAGTATCTGATACAAGCACCTGGAACACACCAGGGATACACTCATACATATACGAAGTTCAGAACAGAGGAACCTCTATCCTGGAAATTCTGAAATATTATATTATATTTCTGTGTGTATATATATATATATATATATATATATAT
>NC_068985.1:100564215-100567208 GCF_001194135.2 Octopus bimaculoides | reverse complement strand
ATATATATGTTATATTACCCCTCTTATACCGAGTGGGAGTGGAGTAATGCAGCTGGCAGATGTATGGAGGTCGGTGATGTGCAAGCATGATAGACAGATAGCTGTGTGAATTACGTTAAGACATTACAATGGACTCCAACTGACCTCAGTTGTTGGCCAGTTCATACTGATGCTCACGGGACTTATGAATCACCCTGTATGGTTAAAGTTACTCCACTTGTGGCTTTCCTATCTTCTTTTCAGACAAAGCAATACCGAAAAGATATAGTTGCTTATTATTAGTAGGCCATGCAGTGCTTCCTGCATTGATATTAACCTCATTTGGTTGTCAATAGCATTATCAAGTTGAGAGCATTTATGGCTCTACTAGAAATGTATAGGCAAGTTTACCACTGACCGTAAGCACATGTTCTCGTAGCTTAGCAATCTGCAGTACTTAGCAATCTGACACTGAAATTAGAAAATTAATGATTTTTTTTGCTTAATTTATTTTCTAATTTATGCATTTATGTATTCATAAACATCAGAAACTAAATATGCGTGCATTACATTTGTTTTTTTGTTTTTTTTACTTTATTTTCTTTACACATCCAAAGGTTAAGTCTCTAACCTTGACTGAAGATCAAATCGGTGATTCATCATTTTCTACAATATCTAAACCTTATTCTTTCTATTTCCTCTTTTCTTTCCTTCTTTCAGTCTCTCTTTTCTCCATCATATTCCCCATTATCATCATCATCATCATCATCATCATCACCACATTCAGTTTCACTTTTTTCTTCTACTTCTTCATTATCTTCTTCTTCTTTCCTTCCAATTCTCTATTTACTTTCTTATTTTTGTTTTAAATATTTCAATTTATATACCTTTTTCTGTAGTTCGCCTCAAGCATCATTCACGGAGCCAAACTGGATAAATTCCATGACCTCGTGACATGTTACATTCCAAAAACGATTCTTTTTATCTCAATCGCCTGCACTACAAATCAACTCTTCGCATCTTTCCAACACATTCACACACAGAATGACAACCCCATCGCACCCGCAACTTCTCTTGTACAATATATCCCCCTTTCACACAATTACTTCCTCTCTCGCTCACTCAGTATCTTTCTTTCTTAACACCTCTATTCCATGTAATATACTCTTCATCATTTCTCTTCTAATATAGCTCTTAAATTTCGTGTATCATTTTCTCTCACTTAAATTTCTGGCAATATTTCTCTCTTCCTCATGCTGTATATATATGTACGAATTTATGGTTCTGTGTGTTTTATGTGTTCCAATATCAGGTGACAACACATCTGCAAGTGTATTTAAAGAGACAGACATGCACACATGCGCACGCACACACAAATCCACACACATATATATATACATACTTAAAATCATCCATGAACATCCATCTATACGCATGCGTTAGTATTAAGTTTTCATATAATAACCAATTCTACATACTTTCTCTAGTTATGTGTGTGTGATCTTTTTATATTTATACAATATAGAAATTCTAAAAACTGTTAACATTAACTTTAGAAAGGACTTTTTTGACGTCTAGTGTGAAATGTTAACAATTTTATTGACAGTGCCTTCAATATTTCGCTGGTATTGTTATTTTTGTATGCTCTTTTTTTTTTTAATTTTCAGCCTGACAAAACTATTAACAATGATTGACTACGCATGTAGTGACAACTTCTTTTAGCTTCCGAGTGTTTGAGAGAGAGAGAAGAAGGGAAGATAGAGAAAGAGTGAGGGAATGTGTGCATGTGCGTGAGCGTGTGCGTGTGCGCTCGCGTGCACGCGCGTGCGCGCGTGTATGCAAATCATTTGGTAATATCAATTTAAGAAATCTTATCAAGACATAGCTCGATTTATGAGTAATAATCCCCACGCGGTGTTCATAAATTAATGGTAAGTTGGCCTGAAGAAAAGCATTTTTTGACTGATCGATTGAAGCCACAGAAAGTTCCTATGAGTTCAAAGGCGGTTGTTAACAGGGATGACAATAAACATTAACTAGAAATTGTTTGGAGGCTTTAAATCCTATAGATTTGTCGCTATATTGCCGACAACAGAATTGAGAAGCCATGTATTTGAAAGTCAGGTTGCAAGGAAGAACGTAATTAATACAATAGCTAATAAAAATAAATGGCTCAGTTGCGGTAATAACACAGGTTTTACGAAAACAACTTCGGCTAAATTTCCATCTTAAGTCAGATACATGTGTTGTGAAACAAAGATAAAAAAACAGTGAGATATATAATAACAAAAAAAATAGGGGTAATAGATTGATCAGTGCTATTTTTGTCAAAACTCATATAAATGAACGAAACTAACGTTAAGTACGTGAAACGGGAACGTTATCCTTCAATTCTAATGTAGGAACTGATATGAAGACGACTCCTGTTTATTATTTTTTTCTTTTTTTCAGATGTTGGGGTAGACCACTGTTTACAATTTTGGTAAGACATTCATAGAAACGAAACTCTGAATTGCCTTCCTCAAACACCGATCGAATTCCAACAAAACACGTAAATTTTGGTAAGCAGCTTCGTCTAAAATTAGTCATTTACAGATCTGAACGGACCTGTGACCGAAGAATAGAAAACTCGATATTTTAATAAAATTCATGGCTTATTATGTGGAACCTGCGATACTATCTGCTGGAGAGCCAATAAAATACCATTAAGTTATCAAAACGTCACTTAGCATCGCTTTTTATTAACTAGCACAAAACGTTGTGTGTTTGTCGGTGTATGTGTGTCTGTCTGTGTGCGTACGTGGGCGTGTGTGTATGTTTGTGTATGTGTATAAAACATGTATATAATGTATATAATATATATAATATATATTATATTACATATATCATATATATGTTTTATATATGGGTGTGTGTGTGTGTGTTTATGTATATATGTATATATATATATATTTCTCATATATATGTTTTACATATATTGTACTTATACATCACACACACACACACACACACAC
>NC_068985.1:100563289-100564205 GCF_001194135.2 Octopus bimaculoides | reverse complement strand
TATATATATATATACATAATATTATATATGATATAATAAAATATGTGTGCGTGTGTGCGTGAATGTATATCTGTCTGCATTCATATGAGACCTAGAAATTTCTTTACATATTGACATGCAGATTAGCTAATTTATGGAAAAGACAATATCTCAGCATTTCACCATAAAATATTTCCTTTGTTTTGACTTTTATCATATTTGTTTCTATCGTTAATAATATTCCTCCCCGCTTATTTCTAATGCATATTCTGTTTCTCTTCTATATTTCCATTTTCTTTAATTTATCTCATCTTAATATCTCGTCATTAATATCACGAAGATATATCGATAATAACGATCACTTAAAGCGGGTGTTAGAATCTGGGGTGGAAAGAATGAAATAGCTACCTAAGTGTTAAATAAAGAAGATTTTTAGTATTAAAGTATCTACAAAGAAACGCATTGTCTAAAGTAAAATCATTACTGACTTGCGTCTTTGGAAGTGTTTCTTTTATAATTCTGATGTCATACAGTTCTTCAGAAATATTGTATTATCATTTCTTATTTTCTGTCTTCACTTTGTAGTTCTTCACACAAAAGGTTTTTATTTTCTCTATGATAACAGCATTATGCGCTATTCATATACATAAGTTGAATCTCTGAAAGGTTTCATTCTTAATATGACACGGGGATACTTTTCAGACGCAAAAAAAAATGTAATTTTTCCTTGAAGACAGAATTCATGATCTTTACTTGTTAAATATAGGTGTTTAAAAACGCATACATATATAAATATATAATCTGATAGACATATCAGAATACTTAAACATGATGTCGCTACATGTGGCTTTGCATTTTGTCTGCGTGGAAATCTTCATATATATGTGCATGTGTACATATATATAAATAAATATATATATATATATATATATATATA
>NC_068985.1:100562710-100562971 GCF_001194135.2 Octopus bimaculoides | reverse complement strand
ACATATGCATATACAGATGCAAACACATATATAGATGAAAATACATAAATTCATGTGAATATGCGCATATATTAGCATATATAATCATATGCGTGTACATATGCAGACGTTTACATATATACATAACCAGAGAGAGAAGAAAGGGAGAGAAAGAGAGAGAGAAATTCAGATAACCATGTGTGTGTGTGTGTGTGTGTGTGTGTGTGTGCAATACAGATATGCATAAAAACGGTTGAGCACGCTCGCTCACAACACCCCCCA
>NC_068985.1:100561541-100562700 GCF_001194135.2 Octopus bimaculoides | reverse complement strand
CACACACATATACACACACGCAGATACATTCGTTTGTGATGTACGAACGTAAGAAAGGTGAGAACTCTGTTCTATGTTATTCGTAGACTCTATTCGTTCATGAATTGTGATCACTCCGTCAATACTCAGAATTTTTCGCTATGTTTGATACTTCAGGCCTGAACATTGTCACACATCTGGAGTACGTTTGAATAGCAGCGGAATATTTGCATCAACTTCGAACGAACATATTTATATTTGTCTGAATTTCAGAAGTGATATGTGTATTCGTGTGTAAGAGTGTCAGTGTGTGTATGTGAGTGAGAGAAAGAAAGAGACAGATGCAGAGAGAGTGTGCGTGTGTATGTGTCTGTGTGTGTATGTGAGTGAGAGAAAGAAAGAGACAGATGCACAGAGAGAGTGTGTGTGTGTGTGCGTGTGTATGTGTCTGTGTTTGTGTGTGTGTGTGTGTTTGTGTATGTGAGTGAAAGAGAGAAAGAAAGAGATAGATAAGGAGTGTGTGTGTGTGTGTGTGTGTTTGTGCGTGTGTGTGTGTCTGTATTTGTGTGTGTCTGTGTTTGTGTGTGTTTGTGTATGTAAGTGAGAGAGAGAAAGAAAGAGATAGAGAGAGAGTGTGTGTACATATGTGTGTATTTGTGTATGTGAGTGAGAGAGACAAAAAAAGATAGAGGGAGAGTGTGTGTCTGTGTATGTGTGTGTGTGTTTGTGTGTGTGTGTCTGCGTGTTTGTGCTTGTGTGTGTTTATGTGCAGGTGTATGTGCGTGTGTGTTTGTGCGTGTGCGTGTTTTGTGCTTGTGTGCGTGTTTCTGTGTGCGTGTGTGTATGCGTGTGTGTGTTGTGCGTGCGTGCCTGTGTGCGTGAGTATGATCATATAAGCTTATATCTATGTTCTTTATTTTTTCTTAATTATTTACTTTGTTTGAGACAGCACAACAGATTAAGGGACACTAGTGTACATCTGCCGATTTTGGTTTTCTATAAATTCTATATCCTGTTCGTTTATGACCTCTGGCTTAATTTACTTCATTTAGTCTGTCTAATTAGAAACTCTACTCTGACGTTGACCTTTTGCAAATCTCAGGTGGAAATATGTAAAGACACATTTTAGACGTATCGACGAATACTATCGTTTACGTTTCGTTCCATTTCGGGAAGAAAC
>NC_068985.1:100560119-100560813 GCF_001194135.2 Octopus bimaculoides | reverse complement strand
AATAACTCTGGCCGAAATAAGATTAAGATTAATGTAATATAAAGCTGAAACAAATTAACACCAAATATACAGTGCGTGTGTTTTTATTGGCTAAACAGGCAATATGACCATCCCCAAGTACAACAACATCTGTTTCGACACACGATTTCACATCAAAAATCTTGCAAAACAAATATATATATATATATATATATATATATTACACATCTAGATCTACCCTAATTGCACCAAGTCCAGAACTACTTACCTCCCTTACACATAATCTTTTTACTCAGGGACTAGTAGACCTAACACCGTTCAGTATTCGGTGTGCATTCAAGGCAACGATTAGTAACATTACGAATTCACTGTAATGACTTTTATTAATTTTATTCCTACGTCTGTTCATCTAATTGTATATATCTATCGTTACTTTTCATAAAAAGCGTTTACTGTTTTTATTTCCAATGTGCATTTTCGCTTACTTTTCTTCTTACTTTCCCCTTACATTTCCACATGTAGTTTCTATTTTGTTTTTGTAACACATTTCTATTCTACATATATATATATATATAAATTATTAAAACCACAATAAATGTCCGCAAGGCACGATTAGCGAAGACGAAGACCAAATAGACCAGTAAAAATAAGATAATTTCAAATCCTGGATTTCTGGCTTTGCATAAATGCTCTGCCTTCATCAGTGAAATATACT
>NC_068985.1:100558392-100559084 GCF_001194135.2 Octopus bimaculoides | reverse complement strand
GTTCTGAGATAAATTAATGTTAGTCACCATCGTCATCACCACTATTATTTCTCGATATCTGAAACTTTCTACCAACTTTTTATTGCATCATGTGTTGCAACTTTATTATTATTATTATTATTATTATTATTATTATTATTATTATTATTTATTATTATTATTAATAATAATAATAGTAATAATAATGTTATTATTATTATTATCAGCATCATTATCATCGTAATCATCATTTCATTAGGTTAGTGAAATTGTGTGGCTGTTCAAGTTCAATTTTGGCTCTCATTTCTGGCAATTTTAGGTCCTGTTTTGCACCTTGAATCATTTAATATTATGTTTTTGGGTCTTAATTGCTATAGTCACCTATATTATAATGTGTTTAATATATCTTAATATATTAATGTATTATTATAATGTTACTTTAACAGCTTTGAAATTTAGCCCTTTCTTTTTAACGCCTTTTCTTCATGAGGGAACGGAAAGCAATCTACCTCCTTTAAACCGAAATAATTGTGAAAGCTTGCCGATAACTAAGATCGTATTGATCAAATTTTTAAATCACGTGATAGGGTTTTATGAAACTACATCATTCTGTGAGTATATCTCACCAAAGAAAAATGTTGTGGCTTGCTGCTCGCAGTCCCGAATATTTCATGAGGTTAGTGCTTTTGAGAGGCTGCTAGATTTAAATCTTG
>NC_068985.1:100545713-100556405 GCF_001194135.2 Octopus bimaculoides | reverse complement strand
ATATATATATATATATATATATATATATATATATATATATATACGTACATACATACATATACATGTATTGACTATGTAATCTTGTCTTTCGTGCACTTCCTTCTATGAATTGACACACATGCGATACCCAACATGCTGTAGTCTATCATTAAGCATTTACATAAGGGAGAAATAAATCTCCGTGTGTTATATGTGAAACCCAAACATAATAGTATTATCTATAACCTGTATATGGAAGTTATATCCTTCAATGGAACAGGATAACGATTCTTACGATGTAATTCAAGCTCAGAGAGAACATTTTACACGTCTAAGTTACAAGTTTTGTATGACTCCTCTGCTTTCTGCTGAGAATAGGTAATAATTCATATCATATATACCCATCAACCAAACACGGCAGTAATGTATTTTGTAAAAACGGAGATGGAGAGTGTCTACTTGGATATAAAATCACCTTACCACAATACCTTTCCGTGAAGACCTTTTCTATTTCCATTCACTAAAGGGGCTTTATAACAACAAATAAAACAAACTAAAGCGACTTACGCGAGTGGGTATTCGAAACGATTGTGGATCAAATTGGAGAATAAGAAGCAAATTATATGCTTTCATATATTTGTTATACCTATAGTTGGTACTCCGTTGCTTACGACGTCGAGGGTTCCAGTTGATCCGATCAACGGAACAGCACGCTCGTGAAATCAACGTGCAAGTGGCTTAGCGCTCCACAGACACGTGTACCCTTATAGTAAATGAGCAGTTTAACGCTATTGGATTTAATAAAGAATTTTGCTTATATTTGAAAGTGGTGATAAAATGTTCGCGACAGGTTCACTGTAGATCATTGGTCTCATTATTCTGTGATAACCTCTTTTCATATAACAAGTCATAGAAAAATACATCCATTACTATCTAAGTATTTCAATTACAATTACATCAGAATTAGAAATCTGTTCATCAAAGTCAAACCTTTGAAAGTAAATCAGAGAGTGAATGTGATTCACAGATTTCTAAACAATCTTGGCATTTTATCTCTTTATGATCCTCACTTTGACCTGGGACATACAAGTACGAAACGTATGTGTCGTCAAACAACTTATTTACATAAGGAACATATACAATGTATTATATTCTAGAAATTACAAAATATAACTAATTAGAAGTAAACATTAACAGCCTCAAGAAATCAACAAATAAGTTAACCGATTATATCTTATTAACTCTTGCATGGAGAGCAGCGTGTTGGCGTTGGCCGAATCATCTGAACGTCGGGTGAAATGCTTTTTGGTATTTCTTTCAGCCCCGAGTTAAATTCTGCCGCGGTTACTTTGTCTTTCATCCTTTTGTGGTCAATAAAGTGAAGTACGAATCAAATACTGGGGTCGATAGTATCGACTACCCCGCCACCTTCACAAAATGCAGACCTGATAACTAAATAACAAACCAGCAATAACTGCCTATCAGTTGTAAATACGTCGTCCAAAATCAGCGAGAAAGAATTTTCATGAGCAGTTCCTTCTAGACACTTATTCTTTTTTTTACCTGAATTAGAAATGTCTATGTCCATGTTTGTGATTCACTTAACTGCTATTAAATGTCGAAGTAGCTATCACAAAACAGTTGGTATTTTTCGAGTTAATAAAGTCTCCAACTAGTATGTACAATGTAGGCAGGATCTGTTAGCGTAAAAGTATAAAGTATGCATGGCTTCTCAAGTTCAACGCATAACTCTTCATCTATGTTGATAGATAAATGTTTGCGATGTTACTTCGTTCTCTTGTTAGAGACCATTTTTTTCTCTTTATTGAATGAATTCACAAATATGTATAAAAGATACTCATATAAAACCAAGACTATCCATACTATCAGCTATACCATAGCCCATTGATGCATGGATATCTTTCAACGTTACTTATATTTTAGAATGAAGGTAAGCTTCCAGTAAACCAATAGGTCGATGACTGTTTGGTACTGTAGTATTTAACAAGCGCATAAGAGATGGTATTCTTTCTGTTGATTTCTATTCGATACAGAAATTGCAGAAATTTTGATTGTAATACGAAGAATATTAATTGCTGCGTGAAGTGATATTTCAGCGTCTAACTAAGAATATATTCTGTAAAATGCAGTGTGGCTGTCTGGGTTGTATCAGTCCAGCTACGGTTCTCAATCTAATAGTTTATCACGTCTGCTGTGGCTTATCATTGATCGTGTTCTTATCCAATTATCCTTCTTTTATTTTTGCGGACAATGCCAGAACATACCCTGCTATAGACAACAGATGTGGGTTCTGCAATTTCTGCAATTTCTTACTGAAAGCAAGATTCAGATACAATTTGTTTATAATGATAAAATGTGTTTGTTGCACACGAACTCACTCTCTCCGACGAATCGACTTCGCCTGTACAGATGCACAGTGTGTCACGCCTCAGATGACGAAGTGATCGCAGAGCAACGTGAGACGAATATTTTGCTCACGGATACAATGTCCCACCCATTCTTGCTTTGACAAACATAACGAAACACTGCAAGGCGTTTTGTCCGACACTATGTCAATTCTGCCAATCTATAGCTTGTAGCATCTTCGCTAATATAGGAAGGTGCTAAATAATATTTTACATATTCATAAAAAATACGGTATGGTCGCGACTGGAACCTTTGTGTTAATATATCGCTTATGGCATCAGAGAAATGCAATAACAACATCAACCAGATTTAATAATGATGTTTGTGTTGTCTGGCGGTCTGTATTTAATCTCTGTCCTCTGAAGTACAAAACGACAGTTAAGAAAGTAGTAGTAGTAGTAGTAGTAGTAGTAGTAGTGGTAGTAGCAGCAGCAGCAGTATCGGTAGTAGTTGTGGTTGTAGATGCTGCAGCGGTAGCTGGTAATTTTGCTGCTTCTTTTAATTGAAAAGATTTATAATATAACAAAAAGCGTTCAACTTTCGACCACGCCGTATTTTTTTTTTTTTTGAAGCAAAGTGCATCAAGGACAATATTAATATTATCCAATGTTTCCATTCTTTATTTCTTTATAAGAAAATAATGTGAGATTTAAAACCAATTTGATTGCGATTTCTAACAGAACGTACGAGCAGAGCGTACTAACTCCCCTAGGACTGTTTTACAGAATATGGACGAGGCCCGTCTACACGCTTTTGCGCTTGAGTATTTCGTCAAAGAAGCACATTTTAGTAACTTTTATACTAATAATAAATTATGGTAACTTCTTTATATGGTTAGTTACGAAACAGACAGCAGAGGAAAATATTATGAAGATCATTAATGGGACAAGTTTCTTTATATTTAGATACATATCTATGTTTATGCCTATATTGAATAACAATGCTGTTTTTGAACAAATTCAGGTATATTGTTGAAGGTTAATTACAACTGTCTCCAATTGCATTCAACATAAACTGCCATGTTTTTTGTAGATACAAAACAAGTTTCCCGCGGAGAATAATCAAGTGAACACACATAGGAAGTATAATAATGTTAAAACGTGCTTTTAGTTATTTACATTTAATTGACAGCTGTAAATACTGGTAGTGGTGGTGGTGGTGGTCGTCGTCGTCGTGGTTGTTGTGGTTGTCGTGGTCGTGGTGATTGGGTGGGGGTGGGGGAAACATGCAATGTTATTCACAATGGAAGATGTAATGCCGTAAACAAGAAGCACCTGTGTTGCCGAAGAAATTTTCTGATTATTTTCAGCAAAGGTTTAATAACGTCAGTTTTCGAGTATATATAATATGGCATGTTGCAACAATAACAAAAGTGAAAAATGTTAGCGGCTGTGAAGATAGTAGTAGTAGTAGTAGTAGTAGTAGTAGTAGTAGTAGTAGTAGTAGTAGTAGTAGTGGTAGTAGTAGTAGTAGCAGTAGTAGTAGTAGGAGGAGGAGGAGGCGGAGGAGGAGTATAGAGATTGTGATGGTGGTACACGTGGTGACGGTAGTAGATCTAGTAGGAGAAGTGGTGATTGTGATAGTAGTTGTAGTAGATATTGTGGTGGTGTTGGCGGTGGTGGTGTTGGTGGTGGTGGTAGTATTGGTGTAAATAGTAGAACTAGTAGTAATAGGGGGAGGAGGAGGGTAGAGAAGGAGATGAGGGGGTAGTGTAGTAGTGGCAGCAGCAGCAGCAATAGTAGTAGTAGTAGTAGTAGTAGTAGTAGTAGTAGTAGTAGTAGCAGCAACAACAGCAACAGCAGCAGCAGTAGCAGCAGTAGTAGTAGTAGTAGTAGTAGTAAATTTAGCAATAGCAGCAGGTATTAGGTGCTTGCTTTTGAAAACGATAATTGCAAAAACGTACCATTTCCAGAAAACCTGGTAAAATAACGATGATTACAAGTGAAGCTGCGCTAAATTTGCATGATTGCATGGTTTGAGACTTGACCGACCTTGTCAAAAGAAATTTAAGTTTTTAGCCTAATGAATCCCACAGCAGTAAGACTGATTCCCCCTCTTAACCAGCTTATTAATCTTTACACCACTGACATTATTACTGCAGCCGCCATCACTATACCATCGCCATACACTCGCAATATTCTCTCTATGGCATTGCAAGTCAATAAGAGAATATCTAAGCAGTAGTTTGACTAAAATTCCTTCAAATCATACTCTGCTCTCTCTAAAGAAGGCAACGACTATTTTGAATAACATACATGTTGATGTATAAACCGTGAATGATCACGGCTGGAGAGAATTTGACCATGGCTTTCTGAGAGGTAACTTATAACAATAATAGCAAAAATAAGACAAAACCAGTGATGTAACAGCTTTCATATTTTAAGGATTTTTTTTTCTTTTTTTCTCTGACATAGTTTACCGGAATTTGTTATATATTTCTCTTGAGTTAGAATAACGCAAATAAAGTGGAACTGTCCAATTTAAGAAATGAAATTGCTTGTTCTGTGTCATGTATATCTTTTGACTTTTCCGAGCGATTACGACCCAAATGGCGTCTGGCATTCAGTCTTCAGGTAAAGCTTTTCCAAACGATTACGATCCAAATGGCTTTGTATAGCATTCAGGCTTTGGGTAAAGCTTTGCACCGCAGATAGCTGATTTTGCCTTTCAAGCTATTAAAGAAATCATTAATTATAACGTGGTTTCACTTTACAGCGATGTTCTACATATAAACTGTACTATTTCGCTTTAGACGAGAAATTATTACAAACTAACTGGTACGTAAGCCGACCAGTTTTGTTCCGTATATTCAGCTCCTGTCTCTGTTTCCTTCCATTATATATTATGAACTTTAACGGCATACTTCCTAATAATTAAGTGACATTTTGAATAAAACATCTAAGCATAACTGTTTATTTGTAAAGTTTAAATAAGCAGCTTCGAGTATTGTAAAACGTCTACAAATTAGTAGTAAATTTACTGAGTTCTGGTAGATCATCGTTACTGGGATTAAAGAGAATCTAAGAACAACAATTAATATATCACTGAAGTCATTACACAGATCCTGTGATATAGGTGAAAAAAAAAGGTAAAGTAACCTTTTCGAGTCATGCTGATTCATAAGGGCCGGTTTTCCGGCGTATATATTCACCGCCTGGACTGGACACCGGTCCGTTGCAGGATTTTTTAATTTTTTATCTGCTGAGTGGACTGGAACAATGCGAAATAAAGTGCCTTGTTCAAGAAGATAACCCGTCGCCCGTTCCAGGATTGGAAACCACAATCTTACGATCATGAGTTCAACACCTTAACTAAACCATGCGCCTCCACATCTATGATATAAGTCTGAGAGGATATGAGAGATAATTGTCATGACTTTCTAAACCTGAATAGACTGCTTATATCGATATAAATGTTGCTATAACACGCTCCAACCTAATTGCAAACAATTCGGTCAACACTTTTTCTATCTTTATGCAGCAGAATTACGTGCCTGAAATTATAAACCACCTTTTTCTGTCTTTTTCCTCGACTGCATCAAAACTTCCGGCTTACACAAACTGGGATTTATACTAGTTTTCTATCCTCTGCCAGGAAAGGAGCAAAAAGAATAACATACAAAACATACAACAAACCATAGCAGTGGGGGGGGGGGCAAAGTTATACACTGGTACAACCCAGATCGTAAACAAGAAACTGTCAGTTCAATAATGCAGATCAAATCTGCACACTCCACAGATTCTATGCATTAACAAACTAATAAAATATTACCACTCAAATAAAATATATTCAGTACGTTAACACTCAGTAAAATAGTAGAGCAAGCCTCCTACACAACTAATATCAATGTTATTGTAACGAAAAGAAACTACTTTCTATACAGTATCAATCCATTACAGGTACACAATTCACAAACCACATACGTAACCCAAGCATCGTAATATTCTGAAATGTATGAAACCAATTACAAAACACACGTGAAATATGACTGGCTAAAGAAATATCACCACTCACTTTTCATATTCTCTACACACCAAAAGTAGCACCAGTAACAACAAACACGAAATGAGCTAATATATTCTGTGACAGGGGTAGTATCGAGAAAAGCAATCTAATGGTTGAATCTAATGGAATCGAACTATATCAGGAAAAAAAAGGAAGAAAATGGAAAAACTATACTGCATAAAATTAGAAAAGTAGATAAGAGTTATCCCTACTTTGTATAATTCACAAAGAGAGTTCCAGCTTAAAAGAGAAATAAAAACAGAATGCAAATAAATAAACTGTATATCAATAAAGAAGACACTTTGAAAGCAAAGCAAATCTTATGCAGATTATATCAGCAAAAGCTTGCAGGATAAAAGCACTTCGAAAAAAGTGTGCTTTTCTTTCAGGAGGACAAGGCATTCGAACAGGTACCAAAATTTTTTAGTGTGCCATTAACAAAAAAGCATCACACTGAAGGACGCATCAACTTCAATAAACATTCAATCATAGGAGAATGGTAAGCGAAAGAAAAGCATTCAGTACAATAAAAGACGAAGAGACAAGAAGGAGGGAGAGAGAGAGAGAGAGAGAGAGAGAGAGAGAGAGAGAGAGAGAGAGAGAGAGAGAGAGAGAGAGAGAGAGAGAGAGAGAGAGAGAGAGAGAGCAAATGATATAAAAGAACAGCAATATATAGCTAAATGTATGAAAAACGGAACTAATTTACTAACATATTGAGCTTCCACGCTAGAAATCTCTAACATTCACAAGGTTCTCTACCGCTGGTTGATTACACTGAGACAAGGAACATGGGTCCGTAGCGATGACATTCAATGAACAGGAAAGGAGATTAGAATCCAGCAGCTGAATAACTGATGAAAGAGCAAACAACATTAATTTTCAAAAGCGTAAATGACATTGAATTCAGACATTATAGTTTATAGATTACTCGCAAAAAACACGAAAAGCCTTTCACATCTTAACTCTACAACAGTTTGTTTACTCGTATGCTGAGCTTTGATATATCATCAGAGGAGAAGAAAAGATAACGCCGAGGGATGTATACGTGCAAAGAGAAGTTACTTGTAAACTGGGCTATAACAGAAACAACAAAAAGAACACATATCTCTGACTGATTATTAGAGAATATTATAGTATAACCACAGGATTTGATACTAGAAGCACTACGTAAAATGAAGTGCTTATCCTGATAATATGCATTGATTATATCATGTCAGAGTGGTTCACTAAGCAGCAAAGCGAAAACAATGCGACAATACTGTAGCCGTAAGAAATCTTCCTGGAAGACACGTTATCCCTTTAACATTACTGCCATTTTCGACAACATTGCACAAAGAAAATAGGTGATATTAATGTTAACAACATCCCAGTTGAACTGTGATAAACTGACGGCTACAAAAGGATAAAAGTTTCCGGGAGGGAATTCTAGAAAGCCTCCGTTTTAAAGTGAAAAGAAGGGAAGAATTACAGTGTACATCACGGGTAAAAGGGGACAAGTAAGTTGCTACAATTTTCTGGTTTGAGGTAACAGGAAACCCGTAATTATCAGAGGTCTTCGTAGTAACGTAAAATAACATTTATAGAGGAAATGGCATTTTCTTTCTCTCTTTTTATTTTTATAGTCCGTCGTTAGTCCTGAAATCATTCCAGCTATGACAGTCCTGTTTTTTTTACTTCATTTGACAGCATCATACATTGATATATCGTATTTCTTAAAAATTATAAACGGTTTGCGAGTGAATTGTCTGCTATTTCTCACAAATCGGTTGATCTCGTAGAAACTTCCCTATTGATGTTTTAAAATTTCGATTCATGTGGTTATCGATATTGTTGAGACATCGCTTAGTAACTTGTCTTCGTGTTACAATTGTTAAGAGGAAATTACTGTAGTAGTTTTCCCGTATGATCTTCAGAAACTCAGTACTGTTGCTGAAGAATCCATCATCAATTTTAAAATACCAGTAATGCCTATACAATGATCATATAAAGCATTTATACTAAACTTAATACTTAGTTACCAACGGGGAAACTAAATGTAGACATTTAAGTTTGTTGGCGCGAAAAGATATGTCGCGAAGACAAAGAATGATGAAGAAGAATTGAATTTTGAATTATTCATCCTGGTCATGTAACTACACAAACCCTCCATTAATGGAAAACAAAGCTGAAAATTAAAAATAAAATGATCCTAATGAGCCCTCAATTCAATTTCAATTCTCAGTTTAAATCCATTTGTTAGTTAATTTCATTGAAACAAGCTATTAATATAACAAAATATTCTGAAAATGTTAGTCGAACGGAGTTTTCTAGTTTTTTTCTGAATGTGAATTTTCAATATTCTGTCGTTCATGCATGTAAACAAATCCATGGCAGAATATGTGGAGCATGATCTGGAGCAGTAAATAAAATATGAACTAAACAGATATTCCACAATCACCCAGTCATGTTTGCTACCAGTTATTAAATTGCTAGTATCGCCAAGCATAACCTGAGTTCCGTAAGAGACCAGCTCAAATTGCACAGGCTTAAGATCAAAGAATTTGTAGCAATGAATTATTTATAGATCAGGAACTAGAATGATGAATTTCATTTCTTAAAATATCATAATTTGATAAGAGATCATTTAGCCGCTATTTCTATACAAGTGCATGAAAGAGGTTTCCCCCTCGGCTCAAAAGTAATTAACACCGCCTCGCACAATTCTCTGATATACACACCTGCAATATTGTTGTTACCTTGGCCAGCGTCAATTATTAACGATTAGAATTCCTTCAGTTATAGCACTGTTTGAGCTCAAAATTAAAAATGGAAGTCTTGAATATTATATCATTTCGTTTCAAAGTTGCTGTTGGTGTTAATATGGCTTAGCTCAAAATCAACATGATTGAACAGATTTATGAATGTCGCAAGACATTCAAGCCATAAACATTGAGTTTGTATTATTATTCTGTGAGTAAGGCGGAGACTTGGTAGAAACGTGAGCACGCTGGGCGAAATGCTTAGCGGTACTTCCTCTGCCGTTTCGTTCTGAGTTCAAATTCCGCAGAGTTCGACTTCGCCTTTCATCCTTTCGAGGTCGATGAATAAAGTACCAGTTATGCACTGGGGTCGATGTAATCGACTTAATCTCCTCTATGTTTAGCTCCTTGTGGGCAATAAAGAAATAAGAAACGTTAGCACGCTTGGCGAAATGCTTAGCGGTATTTCATCTTTCTTTAAGTACTAAGTTCAAATTCCGCCGAGGTCAACTTTGCCTTTCATCCTTTCGGGGTCGATAAATTAAGTACCAGTTACGTACTGGGGTCGGCCTAATCGACTGGTCACCTTCCTCAAAATTTGGGGCCTTGCGCCTAGAGTAGAAGAGATTATTATTCTGTGAGCTTCAAAAGCGGAGAGCTGGAAGAATCGTTAGTACGCCGGGCAAATTGCATCGTGGTATTTCGTCCGTCTCTACGTTCTGAGTTCAAATTCCGCCGAGGTAAAATTTGCCTTTCATCCTTTTGGGGTCGATGAAAGAAGCACCAGTTGAGCACTGAGGTCGACGTAATTGACTTATCCCTCCACCCAGAAATTGCTGGCCTTGTGCCAAACTTTGAAATCATTACTTTTCCATGAGTCATCTTTTTACTATCCCCAGAATTTAGATTTAAGAGATACTTGGTTGAAATTTTTCGAAAAACAATCACCTTGATCGAGGCTCCTTAACGCCTTTAGTCTATGTGAGCTCATCAATATTATTTGTAGTTAAATTTATCTAACATTTGAACATGGTAATTTTTGTTCACTGGCGCTATTAAAAGCCAAAAATGAATAGTTTAAACCGAATTAATAGCATAACTGTTTCAGTGCGAAATTACAGCTTCGTTACAAACAAAATATTTTTCAAATAAAACTATACAGAATATAACGGTAAATAAAACGTTGAGAAAAAGTCATTCAGTAGTTCAAATAACGTAGTTCTGTTACTAATTATATGTAATTTAAGTCTGCAGAAACGTAATTATGGCAGCAAGTAAATTTTTTTTCGTACAATATGTATTGCCAAAACATCTTATTTCGCAAACAAACTATTCCAATTTCATTATAAGTTGTATTTTGATAAATCATAAAAAAAAATAGGGGAATTTTATGTGCTGTCATATAAATATTGACCGATGTATTTTTGTCTTTCGATAAAATTACATGATCCGATAATTTAATTTTGAATTTCAACCCACCCCACCTAGTAAGTATGTATGTATGTGTGAATATATATGAACGTATTTATGAATATATCTAAAT
>NC_068985.1:100537734-100545703 GCF_001194135.2 Octopus bimaculoides | reverse complement strand
TATATATATATATATATATATATTTATATACTTATATAGATGTATTGATATAGATGTATTGATTATGTCTTGAGAAGTCAGGAAATTAAAGAGATCTATTATACAATGGAATACAGAGACGAATTATTTTCAATGGAACTCATACAATAAAATTTGGTAGCAGAAAAGACTATTGTAAGTTTACGTTCCGTATCTATCACACTCTCACACGCACACAAGCACACCCACACACATAGACATATATATACACACACACACGCACTCACACATACAATGTGTGTGTTTGCCTGTGGACTACTATGATCTATGAAAATTCTACTTTGTTGCTTTACTTTGAGATATTATATTCAATGTAACAGCTAGAACGTAACAGGAAAAGTACAAGTCACCTAAATTCCAGGCGATATTTATGTAGCACCCGTACTTTTCTACCCAACGGAAACTGGCATCAAAATTCACAAAAAAATTAATATACAAAATTCCTTGAATCAATGACTATTCGGCAGCCTCAGTGATTGAGCCAGCACAATTCACTGGTAAAAGAATATAGGATGCTGAAGGAGTTCTCAAATTAATCCTGGCCACAGAAACGAGTGTACACATAGGTATTTATCAAGATTGCTTTCCGAAGCTGTGAAGGCGCATGACTCAGTGGTTGGAGTGTCGGTAGCGAGTTCAATTCCCAGACCGGGCTGTGTGTTTTACGTTGCTCCAGTTCACTCAGGTGTAGAAAATATTTGCGACGTCACTGGTTATTCCCTTGGAAAACGTCGGTGGTACAGAGCGGGGAGGCTTAGCATGAATAGGTGACTGCAAACAATCTTGCCTGGATTTGTGTCTCAGAGGGGAACTTTCTAGGTGCAATCCCATGGTCATTCATGACCGAAGGCAGTTTCACTTCTCCGAAGCTGTAAATGATGAGTACGAATGATAAATTTCACAGGGAATCGAAACTCAGTCTATTATGATTAACATTTCTAACGCAGGTATTGTCCTTAACATTGCCTCCTAACGAAATAATTCTTAGATCCACTATTTGTCATTTTTTTACAATATTGAATCCGCCTTTTGTTTACGCAGGCTCGTCCACGTGCAATATCAGAGACCGTATCGAAGATTCTAGACAAAAAATTGACGTTGAAAATGAATGTCATAAAAGATTATCATACGCGCATTCATGGCTGTGTGGTAGGAAACTTACTTCCCAGTCACACGATTCCAGGTTCAGTCTCACTGCGTGTAACCTTGCGCAAGTCGCTTCTACTATAACCTTGGGCCAACCAAAGACATTTGAGTGGATATGGTAGAAGAAAACTAAAAAAATCCTGTCGTATGTATATGTGTGTTTGTGTGTGGGGGGTGTATGTATGTGTATGTGAGTGTTTTCGCGTCTGTGTGTCCCCCCCCATAAATGCTTGACAACAGGTGTTGGTGTGTTTTCGTCCCGTAACTTAGCGGTTGGGCAAAAATGAACCGTTAGAATATGTAGCAGGCTGAACAAAATAATAAGTACCGGGTCGATTCATTCGATTAAAAATTCTTCAAGACTGTGCCCCAGTGTGTCCGCATTCTAATGACTGAGACAAGTAAAAGATAAAAGATGAATAACATAGTCAAAGAGAAGTTAATAGAATATAGAGTACATGTGCTTAAACTATATTATCATTAAATGATTAAGCAGTCCTGAGTTTCTCGGTTCCAATTTCTCCGCGTAGCAGCTTGGGCAATGTCATTTTTCAAAACCTGCATTCGAGCCATGACTTATGAAGGAATTTTGTTGAGAATTGTATGAACGTCTATCACCTGAACTGTACCTGTTCTCCAAAGGAACAACATTGTCCCAGACAATGCCACACTGATTTCCTAAGAATAACGGCTTACGGGTATCTATCGCTAACGTTAACTACTTTCACGGTAATACAATGACAGATACTTCAGTTGATTCAACAACTGTATACAGATACTCATCATCGCAACTGACGGAGAACCATTTACTTTTTAGTATTTGTTTCAGCTTTAACGCATGTTTACCGATTAAATCTCTTGAGCTTCGCTGTTGTTACTTTGGTACGTGATTTTTTTCAAAATCAGAGAAAATGTGACCAAACGTTGACAAAACAGCGGACTCCATTAAACTATCTACTGACGAGATTCTGGTGTTAAACTGGGTAGGGGATAAATCAAATACATTCTAAGAAAAACCGATCCTCAATTGGGATTTCACCCAGTTTTATGCTTTTAAATTAAGCATACAAGGTTGTAATAGAGTCCGAGTTATAGAGGGAGACACTTATCTACGATGCACGTTTGTATTAAAAATCCCCATGTACGCGGTTATAACTCAGTTCATATATTATATTACATTTCGTTTTCCAGTTTCAATTTCGTCCCTTCCAACATGGAACCAATAAGCTATGATGTGAATGTAACCATGATATTTCAGTTGTTTCCTGGTTTATAGCTTCCCTTAATGCACTTCCTACATGTTATATGCTTGACATAAAATCAAATATTCGGGCAATAAATTTCACACTGTCTGTTTTCTTATTAGAAAATGACGACTGCAACTGTTGTGTTTATAAATTTAATGTTTAAGTATGGAAGTATGGAGTAGCTATTTACTTGTCAATAATAATGTAAAAGAAACCAACCAGGCAATTATTATTGCGTAAGTGTTATTTTATTCATTTATTTCGTTTAGAATTAAATCTTTTTCGACAAAATATGAATTCCAACTGCTCCACCTACTTTAAATTCCCACTACTTTGCATTGTAGATTTTCGTTCATTCTTAAATAATTCTATAATATACACTTCACCGTTTCCTCTCTTCTTTCCCACCCTATATTTTACCCAATCACTCTGATGCTGTTTCACGCTTCTCTTATGCTTTCATACATTATTTCCTTTCTGCTCATTGCATTCACTTCCTTTTCCAATCTCCTTTATATCACCTCTCTTTATCACCCTCTGTTATACATTCTCTCTGTTTCTCTCTCTCTCTCTCTCTCTCTCTCTCTCTCTCTCTCTCTCTCTCTCTCTCTCTCTCTCTCTCTCTCTCTATCTATCTATCTATCTATCTCTCTCTATCTCGCTCTTTCTCAATACACACACACACATATGTATACATTCAACCCATTCCCTAATAAAAACTTTGCCAACTACCTCTCATCGATTCTTTTACGAATGCATGTGTTTACTTTCATTGGCATATATTTTTATAGTTTGCGAAAAAATTATAGAACCAATGTTGTCAAATTGTTTTCATTCTGATAGTTATGTCTTTAAATATATTAATCATTCGTCATCACGTCGTAAACTGAAATATTGTGGCCAATTTATATAATCTATTCAGAAAGAAAACCTACTTCAGTTACTACCTCATTAATCAAAATGAAGCATCTTCTTATTTCATTACTGAAGCAATCAATTTCTCTTCCATCTTAGCAAGATATGTGCAGAGACATCTTGAAAAAGCGACCATTGTTTTCTAAGCCAATTTATTGATTCATTAGAGGAAAATAAAAGTAATTAGAGATATGACGAAATTTTGAGGTTATTCATATGAACTCTGCATAAGTAGACAAGCTTAGTATGAACACAAGACATTTATAACTGGCTATACAGCTAAAGCTTTCGACAATAGCTCAAGGTTATTGTATTGCACACAAATAGATAGAACACATTTTGTCACTGTGTGTGAATGAATATGCCTGGAATCTATGATTTTACCCGTAATGCAACAATGAATCTATAGTTGTTGAAGTAATGAAACGATGCGAGCATAATAAAACGACAAATGGAATCATACGAGCTGTTATGAAGCGGTAATTGTTTTATTTTGTGCAGGAACACGCCACATCAGATATATGTGGGTGGGTGTGTATGTATGTGTCTTTCTGTCTGTCTCTGTTTATTCTGATCGTCTGCATTTATGCGTATGCATTAAACAGAGATTTCTATGGCGCTTTATAGTCATTAATGATCAGAAGTACACTTCGTCTTTCTCATCTTCAATATGATCGCCATTACAGTTTATTAGAGTATGCTGATGTTTTCCCCAAAACAGCTATAAGTCCGTTATTGACATTGAACTTCAGTATTTGAACGGATTAAAGTAGATTATGATCTCAGTTAAGCAAGTCCATTGACAGTTGTCCCATAGAAGTAATCCAAACAAAATACACAAAATTCATATTTATCAATCTCGCTAAAATGTTTCCATGAATATATGTAGTGCTTAATAAAAGGATGGACAAGTCGGTTTTCGTAAATGGATTATGATGGAATTGTAAAAGTTTCGATTTAAAAGTAATTTCTCGCATCATCCATAATTGGAATTCTTTGCAAGCCTTACTGAACAGATTCTCGAGTCACAACGCGTTGCCTTTTCGTTTTGTGAGTGACTCTCATGATATTGTGTTATATGCTTCTAGGAGATACACGGCTATTTCATGCATTACTAAGCGTGATCATCGATTAAAGTGTTCACTCTTTGCATACTGTTCTCTATCGTTATGCTATGCAGCAATGCTTTTAACAGATATTCTCAAGAGGTGTGTAAAGGCTAGCACTTAACTCCGATTTTATGATATTAAACGGAGGAGGTATTAATTACCAAACTTGGGGATAAGACGTCAAAACATCGTAACATTTCCAGAAAATGTGATAAACATTCTCAACAGCTACTTTATTTGGTAATGTACAATGCGGTATGATTTCCACCTCAGATACACATTTAATATCTGCAAAAATTTTAACGCCTTTGTGCTAATAAAACAATATCTTAGATATTCGGTCAATGAACTCATCCACTTCATAAAGGAATAAGGCTTAAATGATAAATGTCGATTAATTTATTGCATTGACCCGAAATATCCATGTGTTATTGAAGAGTAATCGATACGGACGTTATTATGGGAAACACCAGATGTATCATTAAGGCTCAGGCTCCTAGGAGCGCTGGTCGTACATTAGGGATCAATATAAATGCATCGCATTTTTGTTCTTTTCTGCTTCCATACATCGAGTGTTGAATTAATATTGCTTGATACAGTAACACGTGATCTTCTCTACAACACAACAACAAATAATTCTGTATAAATTTATATACAGACTCTATTTGAAACTTAAAAGCTTTCACTCCACACGACAAGGTCACCGTACTCTTAGTCCCGATTATACGAAATAATACAACTCTTGCCCACGTAGGCCTTTATCTTTAGAGCCTGTTTGCCAGATTGGTAGATTCATATGACCATAAGACACAATGTCTTGCAGCATTTGGTCTGGTTCTCCTGTCCAAATTTGCCTTTCATCTTTTCGGAACTAGTGTACCAGAACTGACTACTGAAATCATGGATTTGTTTGAGTGTTGGAAGAAATACCAGCCAATAATTGTTCTGGTTCTAAGGAGGCGAGATGGCAGAATCATGAACACGCCGGACATTTCGGCCGTCTTTATGTTCTGAGTTCAATTTGTGCAGATGTCGATTTTGCCTTTCAGTATATCGGTAAATACCAGTTGCGGACAGGGTTCGTTGTAATCGAATAACACCCTACCCTAACTTGCTGGCTTTGTGACAAAATTTGAAACCAATATTTGTTCTGGTTCTAGCGTTCTCAAGTCATTACTTGCGATAACAAAGGAGTGAAAAAGTAAAAGTAGAGTTACCTTCTCGATTCATACCGAGGCATAGAGGCCAGTTTCCTGGTTTCCGTGGCTTATATACGTCCCACCTGGATGGGACGCCAGTCTGTCACAGAATAACGCGTCTCCCGGTCCAGGAATCGAAACCACAATCTTACGATCATGAGTCTAACACCCTAATCACTAATACACACTCTTCCACATAACACAGCATAGAAGTACCAAGAAGTGATCGACATTTTGCTTTTCCTTAGATATCATGTATAGCATTGACAGTTGTGGTCTGTGTAACATGGCGAATGTTGGACCCCAATAATAAAAAAAAATTGTGGGACTTTGTCTTCTTTATAAAGGAATTTTCCAGATACAAATATTTACCTCAGAGAGTATTTCAGGGGTATACATTAATAGTATTTGATTACGCTTCATTTTTATGCATATTTCAAATATTACATTCTAAGTTACATATAATGTAGAGGTACAAATATCACAGAGGATACAGACTGTAAAACCGATAGTGTAAACAACGTTTAGAATACTGAAATACGTATAACAGATAACAGCTAACTTTATTAACTTCCACTTAAACATCTTATATTTCTGCTTGCATACTTATATACACTGTACATCTGATCTTTACATTAACGGGTTGTTTATTTTGTGTTTGAGATTTTAAATGTATTAAAATATTTGACCTGAATGTAACCATTGTGTTATGTGCGATGATTATTTTTCTTCTGCGACGTTTCGATTATAATAACAATTATCACTAATATGACTTCATTTCAAAACATATATAGTATCCAACGTTGCTTTAATTAAAGTTAATGATGGTATGTCATCGCATCTCTTTAAAGGAAGGATTTGGGGGGAAAAAAAATACAGTGCAAAATGAAAATGTGTTATTTGCTTGTTGCGTTAATTTTATTTTACACATAATCACATACAAATATAATTAATACATCCTGGTTAAATTTTAATGAAAATTAAGTGTACAATAACTTTACTCTATGGAAAAACACGCTTAGTATAATAATAAAAGTAGTGATTTAACAGAAAGTTCGTTAGAAAAATACTTCAAGGAAATGTTATGTGTGAATAATGTATAATGGGATTATCTTCGCTTCTAACATTGTTTATCGATATTTTATCTGTTTTCCTAACATTCTTACTGTTTCATTGAGGGCACCGTTGCTATTTATCAATAACAGAATGTTAAAATAACGAAAACATTATATGAGAAAATCTATACAATAAAGAAATTCGATTACTGTCTTTGAAATATCATTAATAATTTATTCCCATAAGCAGTGCTTAATAGTACTTAACTATGAAAATTGAAGCTGGTGGAAATAGCCAGTGCAGTAGAATATCAAATTTCAAGCCCAACTATATTTAGTTTCGTTGAATTCCGTTCTTTATACGAAATTCGTATTGGCTGAGTTAGAATATTTTCGATTCAAGATTTACAAAAAGATGCAGGTGTCAAGAGCAAGTTGCTGGCAACAAATAAATGTATCCCTTAAATCAAATTAGACTATGTACGTAAAAACAAATATGTCAACATCCGATAACCTGAAGACCATCGAAGAAAATACCAGTCGCAGTGAAGAGTAAACATGTAAATAGAAAAGAACAGATCGATCAATCGTTATTAATGAAGTAAAGTAAACCATTAAAATATTATGGATAAACAAAACCACAACGCATTTCTTGGAACATTATACCATCTCCCTACAATGTTGCAAACAGGAGAGAATAACTTGAACAAAGAAGTCATGACTAACCAAGAATAAACCATTCAGCGTTGCTTATCTTTATATTCATACCATTCATTATTTCCATTCGTGAAGAGTACAATTATAATAATAAATAAAATAATGATATGCGCCTAATATTTAGAGAGAAAATATTCATATTTTTTTTTGTTTTTGTTTTTTACTTCTATGTTTAACTTAAGCCGGATTTCGTTCAGTTTTCATTCTTCATCAATATCATTCTAAGTAGAAAGCACAGCAAGAAGAAATTCTGTTTGGTTTTTTACAGTTCTTGATGTTAATCTCGGAGATTCTGTTCAGCCAAATGTATAGTATTTACAGATAAGTATTCAAATAATTTTCCTTCAATAGGTTTATACAAGTACTTCAATATATACAAGAATGTATAAGTTTAAGTAAACTCACACACCCATATATATGTATAAATGCAAATATATATATGCGTGTGTGTATGTATGTATATATATATATATGTATGAATACATACATACGTACATACATATATATATATATATATATATATATATATATATATATATATA
>NC_068985.1:100534971-100535945 GCF_001194135.2 Octopus bimaculoides | reverse complement strand
TATATGCATATATATATATGTATACATACACACACACACACACACACACACACACACACACACACACAAGCATACACACACATATATAGACAAGGATATCTTTTGGCTGTATCATGATGTTAATGCGGATTGTTAACTTTGGTAAAGACTGAATTTTTGCGTCTGAGAATGCACCTCATTCATATATGTGTATATATGAATGTATATGGAATACGTGTATCTATGTATTTTATATATGTGGGTATGCCTGCGTTTATGTGTACGTGTGTGTCTGTTTTTTTATCCGTAGTATTCTGTATATGTCCGTTGCAGTTAACTCCTACAACTAAATTTTGTAATTTGCTTGTAGGTTCTTTTTCATGTTTTCCTTCTTTTTGTCATGTTTTCGTTTTTTTAATTTTCTTTTTCAATTTTCAGGTACGCTTTCATTTTTTATGTCCTGCGTTTTAGCCGTTTAATTTCTTACCATCTCCGTGTCTACTATGAGTAATTTCATCGTTTAAAATTAAGTAGATGTATATACATGTATATTTATTATAGTTCTATTCATATCCGTATAGAGACATATATACATCCGTTCTCACATGCATAGATACACGTGCACGTATAAACGTTTATATATTTATACCTACACATAGGTATTTATGCGTACATGTAAATATATATATATATGTGTGTGTGTATGTGTATGCGTGTACGTGGGTGTATGTGTGTGTGTTAGTAATTTATATACATTTATATGTGTACGTCTTTGTGAATATGTATTTCTATACACCTACATGTAAATAGTTGCTTTGATTAGATTTGTTTATATTTCTATATTTTTGATACGGATATTATACCAGCATGGAATGTGTTTTTTCCCTGTTATCGGTATAAAGGCATGCCTGTATCAATGAATATATATAGAAGAGATATAGAGAAATATATATATATATATGCATGTGTATATATATATATATATATATATATAT
>NC_068985.1:100531675-100534300 GCF_001194135.2 Octopus bimaculoides | reverse complement strand
ATATATATATATATATATATATATATATATTATACATACACACACACACACACAAACACATATAAATATATCTAAGTTTTTGTTTAGTCTATATGTTTGTATACTTGCTTTCGCTTATGCGTTTTTGTGTATTAAAGACTGTATAATTTTTCAGTTTATATGTGTCTGTGTTGAAATGCATATATGTTGTTTTTTTTTTTCGTTTCGTTTAAACAACCTCCTAATATATTACTATGTATATCCCACATCTGCACGTATATATTCATGTTTTATCCTCTAAAATATTTTTACCTCAGTTTGGTAATTGTTTCTGCAACTATTCAACTTCCTTTTATAATCAACGTGAAAAATGGATATCCTTCACATCATAATAATGTACCTTTGAAAAGTGAGAGTATCTCTAGAATTGTTGACTCTCCCGTATTTCACTGCTCTACGTCTGTTGTTTCCTGTAACTGATAAGGAATTTTAACATATAATCATCTGCTATATATGGACACTTGTGATTAACGATATCTTATAAGGATTCGTCATTAGAACTGTAGACTATTAAAACTACAAAGCCAATGAAATTCCGGAAAGTAAACCGTCAAACAGAAGTGCCGTTCATTGTCGATGATTTTCACTCATATCACTATATTATTCCATCAAAAGTGTTCCACTAATGTATATCGGTCGGCTAAGTGTACTTTTGTAAATCAAACAAGCCTAACAGTTTATTCAAAATATACTGGTTGCAACCAAAATTTAAATGTGAATTGTCGAGGGTGAGAGATATAGAACAGATACAAGTGCGTCAAAATAAATGCATTGTCATGTTTCGTGTCGTGATTCTAAATTCGTTTCTATCTGCTGTCTACTTTGATTTTTGTCTCTTGAGAATAGATACATTAAGTGCCAGTACATTACTGGCGGGGTTTTTTTATGAGTAATAATCGACCACTTCAATGACTGGCAGTCTTTCTAGTCGAACGAGATCAATATTTTCTTTTTAAGCTGAAAGAAACTACGTAAAATTACTTGAATTCAACTAATATCTGGAGAACATAGTGGTCGTGGTGGCTTAATAGTTTGCTACTATACATTGGAAATCTTGTGCGGAAACTCTCTTTTACACTCGTGTCAATCTGGCAATAAAAATTGAAAGTTTCAAGTGGAATTATTCTAGAAATTTACTCTTTCATAACTGACATTCTTGACATATGTGGTAAAAAGCTAAGCTTGTTTCCCAAATACATGGCTACGGGTTCAGTCCCACTGCATGGTACCTTGGGCAAATGTCTTCTATTATAGCCTCGAGTCATGCGAGTGGATTTGGTAGACGAAGTCCGTTGTGTTTATACATGTATATATATATATATATATATATATATATATATATATATATATATATCGAAACGCCGGAGTTTTAATGGTGGCAGCTGATAAAGGGGATGTTTCTATGTGGCTTGCTTGTTTGTTGCACCTTGTTTACCATTTTGTCCTTGTTCTTTTGCCACGTCATGTTCCCAGTTATGTATTTTTATGTACATATAGATGAATGTATATACATACATGTACATATATATGCATATACTCATATATTGTTTATATATATATATATATATATATATAGATAGATAGATAGATAGATAGATAGATAGATAGATAGATAGATAGATAGATAGATAGATAGATAGATAGATATACCCAGATATGCATCTATATATACATGTAGATGTAGGTATGTACATACATGTACTTATATATACATATACTCATATTATTTGTATGATATATATATATATATATATATATATATATATATATATATATATATATATATACATACATATATATGTATGTATGCATGTATATGTTTGTGTATCTGTGTGTGTCCCCCACCATCACTTGACAACTGATATTGGTGTGTTTATGTACCCCGCAAATTAGCGGTTCGGCAAAAAATGACCGATAGAATAATTACTAGTCTTACAAAGAATAAGTCCTGGGCTCGATTTGTCCGACTAAAAGGCAGTATGGCGGCTGTCAAGTGACTGAAAGAAGTGAAAGAATACAAGAATAAATTGTTTTCTAGAGGAATTTTGAGAATGACAGAACACCGCTTTGTTTTATAAAGCGTATCAGTCATATTATCTTCCACATTAGATCATTCTACAATTTAAGTTTAATTTACGTTTGAACTATGTTCCTCTTGTTAGTTTATCAAATTATCTAAAGCAGTTCTTCGCGTCTATAAAAATATTCTAGACCTGGTTGCTTTTCCCATGAGACGCGTCACATAAACTTGTGTGTCATGAATAATATTTTTGCAGTATTTATATACTGATAAGTAGATTGCATCAATTTTAACCTCCTTGTCGTTACTCAAATCGTTGAGAACTTTGAATATTTTATCTGGCCTGGCAGACTGGCCATTAGAGGAGTTTCTCTGTTTTACATTAATAACTTAACAGTTTAATGCAAAGTTTGTTTTCACTATAACATTTTTTCTCATAACAATGAATGAAAACTTTGCTGCACCAAACTGTACTTGAGTTATGCGTCAAATTATTTACGTGAATTAGAATAGTAACGCAATATTGTTACTCGAAGTTACAGTAAATTATATATATATATATATAT